>NC_046294.1:70493337-70796368 GCF_004115265.2 Rhinolophus ferrumequinum | reverse complement strand
TCACCCTCCCCCCCACCCCCACCCCTCCCGCCCATCTAGCAACCCTCAGTTTTCTACTCATTTCTGATCATTTCTCTTGGGTAAATTCCTGCCAATAGAAATCATTTCAACTATCTTACACATTTAAAATTGGTTGAAATATGTCATCAAATTTACCTCAAGAATGACTGAATCATTTTGTTTCTACCAGGAAAACAAAAGCGTGCTCAGTTTCCCATACCATCACTAACAATGGATACTATCTTTTAATAACTTATACTAACATCCTGCTGCTATTATTAATTTGCATTTTTTAAATATATGTGACACTGAAACTTAGAATATTCACTATGGCGTATGCTTCTCCTTTAACGCAATGCCCATTCATATCCATTTTCACCTGAAGGCTACCTTTTCCACACGTATTGCAAACACACCTTGTTCTAAGAGATGGTAATCCTGTGTTATATGCTATAGAACTTCCCTAATGCTGGCTTGCCTTTTCATTTAATGTCTTATGAAATGGACATTATTTGTATGCATTCTGGTCGTTCTACATTTCCTTTATGATCTCTTCTTCCTATTTTATGCTTAGAAATTATCCACTCACATATTAAACGTTCTTTCATCTACTGTAAAGTCTATAACCTTGCCAAGTCGGATTCTAATTCTGTTTATGCCAACGATCCATCTAATTAATGGCCTTGGAGCTTTAGCAACACAAGCTTACCGCTAGCTCAGTCCTGAAAATGGGAAGCCACTTATTTTCCATGATAAAAATGAACAAGGAGTTGGTGCCAGATTAGTCAGGGCGATCACTTTTTAAATTATATCAATGTCCAACCACTATGCTGTACACCTGAAATTAATAGGAATATAGAATATAGAATATAAAATAAAGTGAAAAAAAATGAACAAGGAGTTAGGTGAGAAGGCACAGAGAGGTCTTTCTGAGAACAACTTAATAAGTTTGGTGCTGACAGAAGGACGAGAGCTACTCCGAAAAGGAACAGATGACTTTTAATGACATGTTACGAAATTAAATATGTCTGTGAGTGACAGCATCTCCCTATAACAGGTTTGATGCTTGGAAGTGTAGAGAAAAGAAAAACCCAAGCTACATTTTCCTTTGTCTACATTTTGTGCTGTGAGGAGCTGCTATGGCACAATTTGTGTGTTGTGTTGTGGGCTGTGCTTCCCAGAAGAAAAGTATGTACAGACGCGCGAAGCGGGACAAGTGGAAGATGTCATTAACCATGTTACAGGTTTTTCTAGTCTCCAACTAAATACAGAATCAGAACGGATATTCTACTCTACCACACCTAAGGGATTGAGAGTCACTAAAAAGCAAAGTATTAAATATTGAGCTAGGTAGGTTATCAGGGAAAATGAAAATATATCCTTTACAGGACATTAAAGTTAGAATAAAGTTAGTATTTGCTTGATGGTTTAAGCAATGTCTTGTCTAAAAGTGGCCTCTCATATTCACCAAGAACCTGATGAACCTATACCCTTTATAGAGACTCTAAAAATCCACCCTTGATTTTGAGGCAATTTTTAAAATGTTACCTGCCTCTGGCACTTGGCACAGCAGAAGATGCTGTACTGGTGATAATTACAGGAGCCTGTCTACACGTGATTTCAACTAGAGATTGCATTCTCTGTAAGGTTTATTCTAATGCAATGTTTAAAACAAAATGTGAGCATTTAAGAAGTTTTGAACAGGTAAATATAACATAAATTTTATGGAACCACAAAAAAACCCAAATAGTCAAAACAATCTTGAGAAAAAAGAACAAAGCTGGAGGCATCATGCTCCTTGATTTCAAACTCTATTACAAAACTACAGTATATAAAACAGCACAGTATTGGCATAAAAACAGAAACAGACCAATGGAACAGAGAGCCCAGAAATAAACCCATGCATGTATATATAGTCAATAAGTTTATGACAAAAGGAGCCAAGAATATACAATTGGGAAAGAACAGAAAAAAACTTCAATAAATAGTGTTGGGAAAACTGGACAGCCACATGGAAAAGAATGAAACTCGACCACTATCTTATACCATACCAAAAATTAACTCAAAATGGATTAAAGACTTGAACGTTAGGCCTGAAACCATAAAACGCCTAGAAGAAAACATAGATGGTATGCTTTTTGAGATAGATCTTGGTAATGATTTTTTTTTCTAAATCTGACACCAAAAACAAAGCCAGCAAAAGCAAAAATCAGTAAGTAGGACTAAATCAAACTTCTGAACAGCAAAGGAAACAATCAACAAAATGAAAAGGCAACGTACTGAATGGAAGAAAATATCTGTATGTATCTGGTACAGGGCTAATATCCAAAAATATATAAAGAATTCATACAACGCAACAGCAAAAAAACAAACAATCCTATTAAAAATGGACAAAAGGATCTGAGCAGCCATTTTTCCAAAGAAGACGTACAGATGGCCAACAGATACATGAAAAGATGCTCAGCATCACTAATAATCACGGAAATGCAAGTCAAAACCACAATGAGATACCACCTCACACCTGTTAGAATAATTATTATTAAAAAGGTAATAGATAACAAGGGTTGGTGAGGATATGAAGGAAAGAAAACCTTCGCGCAGTTTTGGTAAGAATGTAAATTGGTATAACCACTATAGAAAATAGTATGGAGCATCCTCAAACAATTAAAAATAAAACACCATGTGATCCAGCATTTCCACTTCCGGGTATTTATTTGAAGAAAATGAAAACACTAACTCAAAAAGATGCATGCACCCCCACATTCATTGCAGAATTATTTACAATAGCCAAGATGTCGAAACAACCTAAATGTCTATCAATGAATGAATGGTGATGTTTTATATATATGTGTGTGTATACACATACACACACACACACTCGCGCGTGCGCGTCAGGGGTCCCAAAATAGTGTATACACATTACTTATATTCATCTTTTGTTATTAGTATATATTGAGTTTTACAATTTTAATACAGTTTTTTTCCTTTCTTAAAATGTATATACTTTTTTTGGCACCCTCTGTGTGTTTGTGTGTGTGTGTGTCTGTGTGTATACACACACATATACACGCACAGGGATATATGTATACATATATATATGGAATATTACTCTGACACAAAAAAGAATAAAATCTTGCCATTTATGACAACAGGGATGAAACTTGAGGGCATTATGCTAAACGAAAATTCAAAAAAAGACAAGTACCATATGATCTCTTTTATATGTGGAACCTAAAAAATAAACATAAAAGCTCAGCAATAAAGTGAATAGATTGGGGGTTGCCAGAGGCAGAGGATGGGCGGGAAGGGATAAAATTTTAAGAAAAAGGGAACTGAAGATGTAATGATGCAGGCGTAACAAGAGAAAGAGCTTTCTAGATAGACCAAACAGCAAGTAAAAGGTCCTGAGGTATGCTCAGTCTTGGCTAATTTGGTAAAGACCAAAGGTTAATACAAACAAAGCATGGAATAAAAAGAAAGTAAGAAAGGAAAAACAAGAAGGAAGAGAAGTTTGGACCATGTGAACACAGTATGAAGGAGAAGAAGTAGTGGTAACAGTAGTAGTAACAGCAGTAGTAATAGTATAGTATGGTAGAAGTAGTAGTAGGTGTAGTTGTTTGGAACATGTGAACACAATATCAAATTACAACATAATACTTTGGAAGATTAAATACGCCTATGAAAATTAAAAATATAATTTTTATTCATGGCAGATTTTTTTCCATTTCACTTTAGCCAAAAAACCTTTCCATAGGCACACAACTGCATATTAAATTATCCTGTTTTAATAGCAGGTGTCAGTAAGATATAGATTATAACCAACTCATGTTTAAATTACAGAACTTCCCAATATGAAACATATTTTAATGAAGAAATTTGATCCCCTCAAGGAGAACATGCGAATATAGAAAAATGGGATCAGAAGCCAAAAATCTCCCTCCTACAGCTTTTTGATGCAGTGAAACTCTAGTCATAACGCTAACTTGTCAAGCGTTGCCATGGCTGAATGTGGAGGTAAGAGAAATAAGAAAATAGGGTGAGGACCACGCTCAGTCTGAAAAGCAGCACAGGAAGGGAGGTGGCTTTGCTGCAAGGATCTGGACTGTGATACCTATTTGTAGAAGCACAGAAAGAAGAGGGAGGAGAGACTAAAGGAGACTCTCAGCATGGGACAAGATTCCCTATGAAGGTCTGGAGAGCAGTAGTGAGCCCAGCTACCTTAACTTCCAACTTGCAACTGCAACACCCACCGTAGGCTGGAGGGGAAATGTGCACGGAGTGTCAAGATTTTATTGCTGCTAAGCTGGAAATGACAAGAGAGCGCGATTTTTAAAAAAAACATATTCCATCAATGGAACTAGAACTGCACTATTCATAGTAAAAGGACAAGATTTTACAATTTATAATTGTAAAGAACAAATATTTCAGAAAAAGGAAAGAACAAATATTCTGAAAAGGACAAATATTTCAGAAAAAGGAAAGAATTAGACTGCTTATATGCATACATTTTAGTAAAATATTTCTGACTTGTTCTTTAAGAAAATTGATATAAAATACTTGAGATTTTAAAACGTGCAATTGTTTCTTTTCTTCCCTAATGTTGAGGCAATATCTTAGAAACAGATATTTTTAACTTACTATAAAAGCTATACCATGAATTTGGTAGGTCCTGCCATTTAAAATATGCCCAACAAGAAAAAAATGAAAAAGTCTTGTTTTACTGTTTCTCATTGTTGAAGGACATATAATCTTTCACTTGGAACTGTACAATTAAATGTCATAAGATATGTAAAATGTTCAGCACAATGCCTGTCCACAGTAAATGCTCAATTAACTATTCTTATTATCATTATTTTATTAAAGAGTAGCAGATTCTGAGATACTTCTACCTTTGGAAATTTGGATTTCTCATGTCTTAATGCTAATACCCTTACCACATTTCAATCGAAATAGCTTACCTCTTGCAAATGAGACTCCTTTTTCTTTGCAGACAAATTTAAATGCTTGTCAAGAATGGAATAGTATTTTTCACTCTCCTTGTCAAACTTCTTCTTTCCATCCTAGGGAATAACAACAAAACATTCAAATCAAAGCCTCAAAAAAACCTTGATTTTCACCGTCCCTATCAAATGTCCAATTAAATTATTTAAGATTTCGGGAGCTACAACTATTAATATGTACAAAACATGATGGAGTAGGAAGGAGTTGAAACAAGTCATTTGAATATGTATTCTCTCAAAGAAGCTCATGAACTATCCTTTGGAGAGGCCAGACTGGCTACAGTAGAATCCCACTGAGCACTTTATAATTGATTCTCAATGACAGGTTCTGATTTTTTAAGTCTAGACCAAGAGAAAATGTATCTTTTAGGCTTTTTGGTGATATGGATGAGATAATATACAACCAGTTTAGAAAACCACTTGCACAGTCTTTTTCAAGGAATCCTATTTCCCAGCCACAAAAAGACACTTGATATTTCAAACAACTTGTTCTTGACAGGGATGAAAACAGGCTTTTAAAAGTATGAAATCATTAAATAAAACAGTTCAAAGTCAATTCAAAAGGAACAGCAATATCTGTATCATACTCTCAATGTAACTAATAGCTGACCTTCGCTTATCCCTAAAATGATGTTGTTTTTGTTTTGTAGGAGTAGCTGTCACCAGAATGGCCTTTCATGCAGAAGGAGGATAACTTTACCTTTCATCCTACTGAATGCTTCTGTAAAAATGCAAATACAATCCTAATAGGAACAGAACGTGCGTAGACATATACTCCTCTCCAACTATAAAAACATTTTTCCCATTTATGAGTCCATATGAAATAAATACTAGGTAACCACACTCAAATTTCATTGGCCAAAATAGTACTATTCCTTGCTCTTATTTCAGTGTTTCTGAAGTACAATTTGTGGACCACTTTAATCAGTCAAGTATTTTGAAGTCTATTCAAAATGCGGACTCTCATGTCTCCCATCCAGAGAGTCATGCATTGTTATTTTTAACAAGCACTGTGAAGTACACCTGAAACTAGTATAGTATTGTATGTCAACTGTTGAAAAAAAAAATTTTAAAGCAAACTGTATCATTATTATGCATAAGGTTTTGCTTCATTATTTGCATAAGCATTTGGAAGAGGTTAATTAACAATAATGGATGGATGGATGAATGGATGGGCCGAGGAGGGGAGTGGGAGAGAAGGGGAAGAAAGGAAGAATGAGGAGAAGATAGGAGGCCTCTGGCCTATCTGTCCCATTATTCTGAGGTTGTCAGATCCAGGATAATACATCCAGGTAGGTCTATTTTGATCCAATGACACTATGAATGTTTTTTTCTCCTCTATTATATTTCCAGGAATCCAGCATGATCTAGTTCCATATAAGAAACTTTACAGTTAATTGGTAAAATTGTGTTGAATGGGAAGAGCAAGTAGACTTTTGCTATAAAAGTTCAAATCACTTTTAGACCATTTAAGAAGCATTGATATGTTTGTAGTTTACAATGTCACACCTATAAAATGCGGAGGGGAAGTCAAAATCCTCAAAGGATTTTTATTACCTAAGGAGAAAATGTGGTACTATTAGGGGAAACACAATTGGAAAATAAATCCAAAAATAGGTCTGTTAGGAACTCACATCACAAAATGCACAGATCCAAAAGGAAGCTGAAGGAGGCGCTTGTCCTCTCCACTGTCACAACAGAAACCTGGGTGAACATTTCCTCTTTTGCTCAGGGGATGTTACTCTTAAACTGGCGCTTCATGCCCTGGCTACCTTTCCAAAAGTCTCTCTCACTATCCCCTCTGGAGCTCCTATTTTTTTCTTCTTTCTCTCCAGGCCATCCACCCGTCTGACATAATGCTTATTTCTTCCAACTTCCACATATTCAAGTCATGTCTACTTTTACTTTTATTTTTGATTAGGGAATATTGGGGAACGGTGTGTTTCTCCCGGGCCCATCAGCTCCAAGTCGTTGTCCTTCAATCTAGTTGTGGTGGGCACAGCTCAGCTCCTACCCTGTTGCCGTTTTCAATCTTTAGTTGCAGCGGGCACAGCGCAGCATCCCATGAGGAAATGGAACTGGAAGCCTTGTTGAGAGCTCACACTCTAACCAACTGAGCCATCCTGCCTCCCTTCCAGAAGCTCAGCGGCAGCTCGGTGTCTTCAACCTATTTGTGGAGGGCACAGCTCACTGGCCCCTGGGGGAATCGAACCGGCAACCTGTTGTTCAGAACACACGCTCTAACCAACTGAAGTCATGTCCACTTTTAACATCCACCTCAGACAGACCTCATTCACAAGTCCCCTCCACCACCTCTCTCCCCTGTCTGAATGCTCACAGAGCTTTCTACATGGGTTTCTCATGGTGTTCATGTTCTGCAGTGTAGCAGAAATTTACATATACCCTGTCCTCCTTAAAATTGAGTATCTGAGCGAGTGCTCCATAAACATTTAATGAAAAAGCGAAATTCTTCCTCTCACAACACTGGGCACCCCAATCCCTCACAGACATTCCATTGGTTCAAAAAAACCAATACCTATATTACAAGGGACAATTCTGCACTAATAGCCTTAACTCAAACCCAGTGGCACATGAACATTTGTGGGCCACCAGCTGCATTCCAGTACAGTACATAAAACTGATTCACTTTCATCTTACAATGGGGGCTTAAAATTTCTCACTGTGCATAGAAGAAGAAACTGGTTGAAAGAGAAGAGACACAGCTATGGTGACTACACTTACATCTTTGTTTTCAGTCAGTATTTGATGGCATTTTTGGAAATGTTAATTCAGGGCCAACACATCGGCATTCCTGGCAATAGAAAAATTATTCTCAGTAGCACTACCTAGACTCTTATTCAAACCCAGACTCTTCACACCATCAGGCCAGCAAAAAAGATCTACTCCAAGTTTCTAATGATGTAGCAAAAACAAAAACACACTCACTTCTAATATAAAATTAAAGAGCTGAGTTTGAAGAGTAGGCCACATGAAGGACAACTATGATCTAGGGAAGCATATTCTTGAAAACAAAGCACACTTCTTGCAACTCCGATCTCCCCCCAAAAGTCATGCTTTACTGACTTGTATAAGCTAAGTGTATACATGTATAAGCTAAGTCTATTTGGACCTAGTAACTTTACACCCTACAGCTACCTGTTGTCTCTGTGTTACTGGTTATGAATATCAAGCTAAAAATTTTCTCTGAAACCTGCTGCAGAGGGTACGGAAAAATAACCCCTGAAATGTTTCTAAATGCTGTGCATGACCCCTGTCTTCTTATTGTCATGGCGTGACTCAGAAAAGACCACATTATAATGGTATGTTTTCTGTAAATTCACAGTGACTGCACTTGAACTAGGTAATCATTAAACATGAAGACAAATAAGTGTATATGTATATATGTATGTATGCATGTGTGACATGTGTATATACGATAAAATACTTTAAAATCATCAAAAATGGCAAATTAGTCCCCAAACCTAATTGTAGCTGGCGAAAGTATAAAGTAAGTCCTGATTCTGAAATTAATTTGTTTTCCAAACTACACGGCATACATTCTGAGCACAGTCATCATATTATCACTTAGCTTCTACGATTAGCAACTGTCGTCATGCCACACCTTCATTTTACACACTGAAGTGAGGAATAAGAGAAAACCACTACAGCACAAATTCCAAGCATCAAATTTTACTCTTAAAGTTATTGTATATAACAAAATAATTGCCAAATAGTTAAAATACCTACAGCTATACCATGGAGATAAAAATTATATATATGAAATTATACACGATTGTTAAAAACAAGGCCAAGCTAATGCCTTCCGCTGACCACAAGAGGGTACCAAAGATGACGAATACACTCACAGTGTTTAGAAAAATCACAAATAGAAATTTTCACAAATATAAATAATTGTATATTTTCTACAAAAGACTACTGCAACGTTTTGTTTCAACAATTTTCCTAGCAACCTTTATTTTAATGTTACCGTGACATAAGTTTTTAAATGAAGTGAAAAAGTATTTTCTGTATCTATTTAAAAGAAATGGAGCATATTTAGGATTTATGTATCAGATTTTAAAGACAATCCCAATGTTATAAATGCCACACAGGATATTGCAAAATTTCCTGTGCAAATATTTATGTCATGTAAATGAGTACTATGTACGTATTTTGAAAAATCCTTCAAGAGAATGCATAGAAGTAGAAAAAGTATTATGAATAGTAATAAATACCAATAGCTAAATATCTATTTAAAAAACACATGAACTTCTTGTAAATTCTCACTGTGCTAGGCATTGAGAAGATAAGGAATATATCCCTGACTACACGGATCCTGGCTAGACTTCTTCCTCTTCTGATGGTGGGATTTACTCACTGCCTAGAATGGCGGCTCAGGGTTACATCAGCATCTCTGAGTTTCAGAGGGGCCAGATGCTAGGATATTCCAACCACATGTTGTGTAGGAGTTTTCTGAGGCCTAAGAGATTCCTAGTATCCAGAAACCCAACTTGCTGAGAATCTTAGTATAGCTTACACAGCAATGTCCCTCCTGTGGGTGACTACACCCAAACACTCCCAGTCTCCCCAAGCCATTCCCCACCAACTCACTCCTCCTCGATCTGCTGAAACACAGACATTCCAAAAGGGCTCCTTCCAGGTTCGCTGTACCAGCAAAAGTCACCACATCTCCTCCATTCCCAATTACCTCAGCACTACCACCACCAGGTGAGCAGATGCCTAAAAACCAAAGGTTTCATATTCGCCTTTTTAAGGAACTCCTATAAACTGAACAAGTAGAAAAACAAAAAGAAATATGTGAAGAATATGAAGGAATAATATAGAAGAAGAACGGCAACGATCATATGAAGAGTTTTTCAAACTCATAAGTAATAAAAAAAGCAAATTAAAATATTAAGACATCTCATGATATCTATCAGATATTGGCAAGACTTCGAAAGTTGAATAAGACTACATGTTGAGTGCATGTGGAGATACAGGAACCTTTATGTACTACCAGTGGGATTGTCGAGGGGTGTAGCCTTTCTAAGAAGAAATGTTACACTGCTAAGTATCATATACATGTGCCCTAAGAACCAACTTCTGGGCACATTCCAAAAAGATCCCTACAGAAAAGTCCATAAGGAAACAGGAACGAGGATATGCATTTGTGGGAACAGGAAGATAGCCAGGATAATCATTAGTGGACATAAAATGAATCAGATGTATACTATGGAGTGCTCCACAGAAGTTAGAAGGAAATATTACAAGCGGATGGATCTTACAACACAATTCTGAGTGAGAAATAAAAAATATGAAATCATTTATGTAAATTAAAAAGCCACTCACACAAAATGATACTGATTTTACAAGAACATAAAACAAAAATATACACATGAAACTCCTAACGATGGTTGCTATGTGAGGAGAAAAATGTGAATGAGGTATGAGAGGGTTGTGAAGTAAAATAGAAAATAGATGTAAAAGATAAGACAATTAGGAGACCAATCAGGAAGCCCAACATCTAATAGATGTACTAAAAAAAAAAAAAGGGAGGAAGAGAGGGAGGGAAGTACCTAAAAAATACATGAGAATTTCCAGAAATGATTTAAAAAGTTTCCACATTAAAATGGTACAATATGTACAAAGCACAATAAATAAGAAAATACCCACAAGATACATCATCATCATAAAATATTACAAAACCATGGATAAAAATGAGAACCTAAACAGAGGTCAAATAAAAATCAACAGAAATCAGAATAATAATGAATCTACAACAGCACAGGAAGTTATAAAAGCGGTGCTGCCTTCAATATTTGGAGGAATAATTAATTCCAACCTAGATCTCTACATCAAGTCAAACTGTTAATTTGGATTGAGAGTAGAATAAAAACATTTATAATCATACAGGGTCTCAAAAGTTTTACCAGCTATGTATCATTTCTCAGAAAGATAATGAGGGATATGCTCCATCAGAATGAAGGATGAAACCCTCTAGGAAAACATTAGTTCCAAGAGGCAAAGGGAATTCCTAGAAGAATGGTATTATAAACTTCCATGAAAACAGATGAACTAGCAAGCCTATCAGCTTTAAAGCAAACAGTTAAGAGTTCTAAAAGTAATAATAATAAAATGAAAATATTTAGTGTGTTTGAATATATTCAGATGTGTTTGTAATTGCATCTGTGAATTGGAGAATGGCACTTTATGCAAATTTTAAAAGTAAGGCAATTATTAACTCCAGGAAAAACCAACATGCAAGAAAGAAAATGTAATCATAGAACCTAGCATGGCTTATCTCTGAATAATTATATAAACATTGACCACTAATTTAAAAAAAAAATGTGATTTAACTATATATTTGGAGGATGGCAGGAGAGGAAACACATATGGAGTAGTTGTGATTGTGGTATTGTGGTATTGTTAAATGTTCATACTCTATAGTAGGTAAATTAATGTTTAAAACTAAAGAAACGAAGAAAAATGAGAGTGAGTATATTTAGAAAAATGGCCAATACTATGAAACAATAGCTTAAAGAAATATAATTGGTTGCCTTTGGGGAGCAGAACTTTGGAGCAGAGGGATGGAGTAGGGAGCTGATTTATTTTATAATCTATAAACCTTTGCATACTATTAAATTTTTAAAAATTATGTATGTCTTCAATAAAAATTGAATTCAGTTTTAAAATGGGAGAGGAAAAAGTGGCCCCTCAGGCAATTGTGGAAGAGAACTGAGCCCAGGGGCCAGATTGTCACTCCATCAAGAGTCTAGAGGTGATGGGAGGAGCCTGTGAGCCTGTGACCCAGAGCTGCTGTCACTCCCACTGCAGTGGGGTGGTGGGTGCCTGCCTAGAGTCAGGCCCTGATCACATGGAAGGGACCAGAGGTGACAATCCTAGGCTAGGGTTATCTGCTGATGGAGCCCTAAGGGCCTGGGAAGTGTTTAATGCTAATTCACACACTCCTACGTGTGTGTGTGTGTGTGTGTGTAGAGAGAGAGAGAGAGGGAGAGAGAGAAAGAGAGAGAAAGAGAGAGAGAGAGAGAGAGAGAGAGAGAACAAAAGTTGGAAGGACACCAAGAAGAGAACAGAAATTAGATTACAGGAAAGAGCAAGTTTTCTAAGGGTATGATGACAGCTTGCCCACAAATTATCTTTTTTTTTGAGTTCTTTCATTAATGTCAGCCTTTATTAAATGCTTATTCTGTGACCAGTACTGCTGCTCAGGCTGACCAAGACTGAGGGTAAAACTGAAAGGAAGAACCAACCTTTCTTACGTGGAGGCAAAGTATTTTGCATACCAGATCTCTACACACGAACCCTACAGGGTAGGAATAACTATCCTCATTTTATAAACATAAAAGTATTATCAAAGAAGAAAAGTAATCTGAATAAAATCACAGAAATTACCATGGACAAAGTGACTAACCAAAATCAATGGCCTTGTTTCAAAGCTCATGCTATTTGTACGTTAAAATGCTGCCTGAAGAAGCCTGAAAATTAAAACTACAGCACTTCATTTTAAGTCTCCTCTGCCAAAAAAAAAAAAAAAAAAAAAAAACCCAACAACAACAACAAAAAGTGGGGAGTAAGAAATAGAGAGGAAACAAAGAGAACAGAGAGGCCTTCTGGTTTCTGGTGGAACATGCAGGAGCTTAGTCCCTGCCCCATCCTAACAAGAAGTAAAACGCTGAACAAACTGAAAAATTAACTCTTCTTAGATTCATCAGAGTAGCGAGGTCACAGGGCATACCACTGTCTCTAAAATTAGAGACCAGCCTGGCAGATGCAGAGAATAGTAATTTACTGGAGCAGAAATCCCCTTGGGAATCTGTATGGAAGTAAGAAAACCTCAGTTGTAATTGCAGAATTGTTGGAGCCTGAGTATGGATAAGTCTAAACAATAAAAACTGCAGGGGACCCACACATACACAGCCCCCCTAACAATTTTGTTAGTTTTACCTCCAGGAGCTCTACTAGGTCCTCACAATGAAGATTAAAGGAAAATCCCCTCCTGCTTCCTGCAGCAGGAAAAATAACCATCTTGAAAAGGAGCCAGTTTGACATATGCCAGAGCATTTTTGTCCTTTTGTCCTCTGAAGAAACACGAAGGTATAAAAGACTACCGGTACATATGACAAACACTGCTTATGACAACTAGTGTATCTCACTGAATCAGGGAAGGAATTTTTCCCTTAACTCCTAGTGTGAAAGCAATACCAAGTGAAAATTAATTTTATACATTATATTAAACATAATACTTTAGTCCAAAAATTCTGGAATACAGCATGAGGTAAGGCTTGCCTGTAAATTTGCATACAATCCCTGAGTAGCAAAAGTGAGGGAAATTAGGAAGAGAGACAAGGAAAAAAAAATACAAGTGTTTATTACTGAACGGATCACAGAAGAGGGAGGAAGACAGCCAGTTGCTCGGACATAGTTGATTTAGGTTTTAAAAAACCCACACACCTCAGGAAATTTCATTGGGTAAGCAAGGAGGAAGCAAGATTTGTCAGTTCCCTTCCCTAGCAGGTCAAAATTCACTCCATGGGATAAGCACTTCAGACTGTCATCTGGCCCTTCCAGCAGTTGTGGGAGAGAACTGCGCCCAGGGGCCAAGTGTTACTCCATCAAGAGTCTAGAGGTGATGGGAGGAGCCTGTGACCCAGAGCTGCTGTCACTCCCACTGCAGTGGGGTGGTGGGGGCCTGCCCAGAGTCAGGCCCTGATCACATGGAAGGGACCAGAGGTGACAATCCTAGGCTAGGGTTATCCACTGAGCAAGCCTGGGAAGCATAAACTGGGCTTACTGCTAACTCACGCACTCCTACATGCAGATAAAGGAAGACAACCCCTTTATTGAGTGTGCTATCTTTATGATTTTATGATAATGGAAACAACATTTCAGGGGATTTTGCAGGCTGAGTCACAACCTTGTTCTCTAGAGCCAATTTTGTATACTGAGCTACCATAAGGGTTTCACAAAGATCGTACTTATAGATAAAAATGTCTTATCATGCATGACACAGCGGAAAAATGAAGTTCATGGAAATTAACTATTCAACAAGCAAAAGGTAGAGTCCAGACTAAAACACAAGACCTCGCTCAAAATTAGCATCAACAGCACAAATGCTTAGTTTTAACATGTCAAGGAACGAAGACCCTCTCCCCCAAAAAAGGGGGGGTTGAAGTGCCTTCGTCAACGTCAGAATTAGCCACATGAGCCAAAACTAGGAATAAGCCTCTCCTGAGTATCAACTGATGTAATTCTGTATTTCTACTGCTTTTTTTCAAAGGCCCCTTTTGACAGAGCTCCATTCTTCTCCCACAGTAACAGAACCCCTAACTTGTAATAGGACACACAGCTGCCAAGAATAAAGAATACATTTACCAATTTCCTAGCAATGAGATGTGCCCCTGTGACTAAGTTTTGGGCGACAGGCAGGAGCAGAAGCAGTGGGGGCAGCTTCATCAGACCTTCCCAAATGACCTCGTGCTCCTCTTCCTTCAATCTTTCCTCCCACAGGGAAAGAAAGCAGAGTTGAACTTGAACTGTAGAATGCCCTCTTGGCTTATTTCCTCTGCTCTTGCTACCTTGACTTTTGACCTTGGGATAACCTCTTTTGCAAAAAAAAAAAAAAGAAGTTGCACTTCTAAAAGAATAGTTCTAGGGAAAGACTTACTATTGCAAGTATTTCTAAGTTCTAATTTGCATAAACAGATTGAAAGGCTCCCTAGGATAAAGATGTGACAGAGAGACAGAGAAAGAGAGATTGTTCTTGATTAACTGATTCACCCCTAGTAATAGTAAGGACGTTGAGAAATCCTGGACTAGACTACACGCTAACACGGTACTTGCCACATTAAAAAAATAAAGAAATAAAAAATAGGCTCAGTGTGTAACTGCTGAATGAATGGATGACAATTAGCCAATTCTGTAAACACGGTCACACAGTCATACCTATCCCTCTGGATTTAATCACTTGTTGTATTACCTGGGGCCTTGGTCACCTTATTTGTGTCATAGAAGAGTTGGATTCAATGACTTCAGCTGAAACATGCTGGAAGCAAGTAGAGTACAAAGAAGTCGCTGATTACTTAAAACACAAACATGGTTACTTCTCTAGCATGGCTCAACATAAGCTTTTCCTAGGTATTCCCACCATGAGAAGCACCCCAGGCAGATGACCACTGGTGGTGTGACCCGCAAGTGGGCCAAGAACCCAATGCAACAAAAACAACTGCTGGAAGGTGGGGATCCTCAGAAATACCTACTCTGCACTCTCAGCTACCACTGTCCTAGCTGCCCCTTTACCTTACTTAGTCTGGGGTTACGGACTCCACTGACAAAATCCCATTCTCAAAATTTCAAATTGACTGATGAGAATGATGAAGAGCTCAAAGGAAGGAGAGAAAGTGCTGAAGGTTGCTGGTGCTGAGAATTGTCATCTTGGTAGCTAAATGTGGAAGCTGAGTGTACTGCTGCATTGCCACTTGGCTACTTCTCAAGTCACGTGGCTTAAGCCACAAATTTAGGAACAAATCTTAATTCTCATTCATAAAAGTATACTTTATTTTACTTTTCCATGCAATTTCAGTATTCGGTGTTGTTTGTACCTTAAGTTTAAATAGCTACTTATCACTGTTGCTTCATCAAGAAGTCCCTCTGTTGTTTCATATAAACATGGTGAGAACATTTGTGAAATGTAGTCTGTGTAGTCTAGAGTCTCTGTGTTGCCTCTTGTGAAGTCACCTATGTTACCACTCCTACAGCTCACTAAAGTCTAGACTATGTTTATAATTATTCCAACTGAGTGAGGGCTGGTTACACCTAACCTTATTAAACTGAAATACTCTGAAAAACTATTTGGCAGACTACATTTAGTCATGTCTTCAGTATGTAACTGTAGAAGTGTGGATCACTGGAATTCAACCATTCTGAAATTCAAAAGTGTCACTCTCAAGCAATGCTGAAGTCTTTCTTATATTATCAAAGACTACCAGAGAAAAACAAACTAGACTTTGGTTAGAAGAAGGTTGGCTTAACTCGTAGGCATGGAGTAATTCACTATTTCTCAAGAAATAGTTAACAAATGTTTTTTGACAATGTAAATCCAGTTTTGAGACTTTAACCAAATCATGAAAATGAACAATGAAGAGAAGCTAAAAGAAATTTTTCATCAAGTACATACACTGAGTTTTTTTTTTTATTTAAATTTATTGGGGTGACAATTGTTATTAAAATTACATAGATTTCAGGTGTGCAATTCTATATCACATCATCTATAAATTACATTGTGTGTTCACCACCCAGAGTCAGTTCTCCTTCCATCACTGTATATTTGATCCCCTCATCTCCCACCCCCAACCCCTATACCCTCTGGTAACCGCTAAATTACGTTCCCCAGATTAATTTTCAAACCCCGTGGCCATCCTGTGGTCACCGACTGCCCTTCAATCCCTTCACCCACCCCCCCCCCCCCCCCCCCCGCCCATCTAGCAATCCTTAGTTTTTCCTCTTTGTCTCCAACACTGTTTCTGGTTAGTTCATTCACTTATTCTTTTCTTTAGATTCCGCAAATAAGTGAGATCATATGGTACTTATCTTTCTCTGTCTGACTTATTTCACTTAACATAGGGTTATTCTTTATTAGGGAATTTATCAACTGGAATTAGCAAAAGTAATTCATAAAAGCTTAGTTCTGTGGTCACAAAAAATTCAAAATTAGTTATTACTATTAATTTACGTTATTCTTTCTTCGAACTATTAACACACCAATGAAAATAAATAAGTATGTAGGCATTGTGAACTTCACAGATTTAAATAAATCCCCAAAGGCACTGGTTTTTCAAAGGGAGTTAAATTTTACACTAAAGGATACATTATTTTTCTTCCAGTTAATTAAGTTGAATAGAGTAACCATGTGCAGTGTTTGTCAATTATTTGTAATTTTAAGTTTTTCCTCACTTTTAATTTTTACTTATGGCCTTTTGGTCATTCACTGTGGTCATTTCAAGAAAGTGAAAAGGAAAGTTTTGGTCCAACTTAAATCTATTTTGTACATTATCAATAATACTCTAGAGTTAATTAGAAAATTCATTTTAATGCAAAGGCTAAAATAGGGATTATCTATTTGTCCAAATAATCTCTTTCCATATCACCAAGTCCAAGTTCAACCACAGACTAGGAGCATCTGAATAAAATTTACAATAACAAAGACAAAATTTAAAACCTATGACTCAAAAGCTCTAATCCAATCCCATAATCATCACACACACACACACACACACACACACCCCTAAATTTTCTCTCTAAAGAGTAGCTTTGGTTGAATAAGGATTCTGTCATTTCTCATAAAACGATCCCTCAACTCTCCATGGAAATCACGTCACTCAAATGTTCCCGGCATTCTGATGAATATATGACACGCACCACAAGGAAAATCCGAAGTGAAAGAAATAACTTACAAGTTCTTTTAGTTGCCTGTAAAATCCAAGTGTGTCACATGGTGACCACCTGTTCTCCATCTCCAGTTGAGAAAATAGCAGAAGGAAATGGACTGAATCTGAGATATTTAGGTTAGTCATAGGGAAGAATTTTTAAACTACTTAGTATACCTGACTATGCTAGCAGACATGAGGTAATAACAGTTACCAAATGTGACCAAGTGAGCCAGGAATCT
Source organism: Rhinolophus ferrumequinum (assembly GCF_004115265.2). NCBI lineage: Eukaryota > Metazoa > Chordata > Mammalia > Chiroptera > Rhinolophidae > Rhinolophus > Rhinolophus ferrumequinum. Next base: position 70,778,683 of record NC_046294.1, on the reverse strand, counting down.
TTTCTTCCTGCAAGTTCGGTCACAGGGTCTGTATGGAAAATCAGAAATAAAATGTGCTTCTGTTTTAAGAGTAGACAGAAATCAATGGCTAACTTGACAGTAGTTGGGAATTATGGTGAGTGACTAGAATCCTGACATTGTAAGACTTTTCTACAAGCATCTGTAAGGCCTTCTTCGTGAATGTCATCTTTATTGGGTAGATATCATATATAATCAGTTCCATTTGTATTTATAAGGATGGCTTCTTTTAATCATACTTGCTACACATATCCTGAATGCCAATTTTTACAGTGTGAATTAAAGATACTCCGGCAGCATAACCTTTTAAACTTGTATCACTATAATACAACTGATTAATTAGCAAACAGAATATTCAAGAAGCAGACTGCTGTTAGCTATAATTTGACACAGATCAGGAACCACCAGCCAAAGTACAGCAGGTCCTCAAACAACATTCAAGGTTTCATTCAAGGTCCTTTAGTTAGAACACTGACCAAGGTGATGTGGGAACTTAAATCTTGTTTACATCGATTAGCCTATGATAAAATTGGTTTCATTGTATGTTTTTTCACAGCAGTTCCAAGAACTTACCTGCATGAAGTATAGACTTACTGTATCTGTTTTCAGAACAACAGACTACTCCCAGGAAAACAGCTAGTCCACCCCAACAGTGCTAGTTACAAAATAACATAAACTGAAAGGCATATCTTTCAGGTACTTAGGAGAAGATTGTTTCAACTTGTCCAGTGGGTGCTCATATTACAAAGGGCTTTAGATTCAGGGCATTTTACTATACATTTTTTTCTTAAGTGCTTATTTCTGGGTGTGATCTAAGGCAACTCATCCCCTAAAAGTACCGATTTCGTTCAGTGAATGCTAAGCACTCAGGACACTAAGGCATGGACATGAACAAGACATATTGCCTGTGCTCGAGGCCCTCACAGTCTGGTGGTGCAAAGAGACAAAGCGAAACATAAACACAGGAAAATGCATCAGTCAGGCAGCGGTGACCAATTAATAATCAATGTAAAATCAAGACAAGGGTCAGGACCAAGAATCATTAGACTATTTCACGTGCAAAAAGGCAATTTGGGAGATAAATTATAGTTGCCAAAAAAACATTTCTGTACATATCCTAGGTCCTAAAACTTTATGTTTAGGTCATTCAAAGATTTTTACTGGGAGGGAGACTGAGGGACAGAAAAAGATCGGATCTGTTTTAAGGGAGATTCCTCTGGTAGCAAAATGAAGGAAGCATTTGAGAGGGGAGGTACAGGCCAGAGATCACTGGGGCCTGAGTTAGGAAAACAGAAGTACGAAAATGCTGATTCAGGAAATCTTTCATGAATTGGTGACTGTATGGCCCTGAGAGGTGACAGCAGCTGTGAACGATGATAAAGTTGTCTAGCAAGAAAAAACACAGGAACATTGTTATGGTTATTCTATGAACTAAATCAGGGAAACCTGCCATTCTTTCAGTCTCCTCTCTTTCTCTAAATATCCACATGCATAGGTTCTACCTATGATTTTTGCCTCCAAAATATATTTCAAAACTTTCTTCCACTTCTGTGTTTCAAAAATCACGGCAAAAAGTTCCGGCTTTGATGTTTCCCACTGAACTACTTTAAGTAACACCTACTTGTTCTTCCTGCAGGTGTTGTTCCTTCTCCTTATTTATTGTCCATGTTTCAGTTGGAATAGTTCATCTAAGACGCAGTTCTTACTATCACATTCCCCTATGTAAACAGTTCCCCAAGGCTACAGAAGGAAGTTCAAAGCTCTTAGCAACGCAAACAAGGGCTTTGCTAATAATGGAGCACCTTTCATATCTCTTTGGTCTCATCTCCAACACTTCCAACTTCGTATTTTATGCTCTAGCAATGCCAACATACCGAAGTTCTTCCCACATACCATTGCAATCTCTTGCCTGCTTTGCCTGTGCTGTTTGTTCTGCCAAAAAGATCCTTCCTTCTCCTGGCTAACTCTCCCTCATCCAGCAATACTCACCTCTGGCCTTACCTTTCCAGAAACTGCCCTTCCACATTGGATCAAGTACCTTTTTGTGTCCTCAAAGCACGTCATACCTACATATGTGCTTCTAACTGAGCATTTGTCATGACATACATAAAGTGTCTGTAGTTCAGCCACTAATAGTTGCTGACTTCGACATATTTCCTACGACTTACTCATCTTAGTATGTCCAGGGCCTAAGAAAAATGTCTGCCTGCCATGTAGAAGGTTAATAAATGTTTTTGGACCTAACAATCTCAAGGCTATATGTAAACAGGACCAAAAGTGTGTGTGGGGGGGGACGGGGGGGGGGTGAGGGCAAGGGCAGGGAGAGATAAGGAACTTGCTCTGGGCCACGCAGACTTTGCTCCTGATTCTTCTGCGAATAAAAGCCCCAGGAAATAATTGCTTGGAACTAAGATAAAGCCATGTTTGGGGCAATGCTTCCTTTTCTGTCACGCATGCCTCGGAAGAACTGGCTACCCCTTTCATCCAGAAAACAACATAAAAGCCAGGAATTATGTGTGGATAAGGGAGAGCATCCCAGCACTCATCTACCTGTGTGTCTTGAGAGGCTGAGGGCCCTGCCAATAGCAACTACAACAGCCTCCTTGGAGAGACCCTCTGGGACGTCGTGACACGGCTGTGAAACAGGTGCGGCCTCCCAAGACTTGGAGCTCTTCCTCAAAAAAGTGTCCTCCACCCACCTGCAGTACACCTGGAGATACTGGATTATCGTAGCTAGTATCCTTGGTAAGAGAGTATCCCATTCTTCATGCCGGAGGCTGATGTGAAAATAAAATGTACCTATAACTTGTAAACTATCAGTCCTTGTCACAAGCACAAAGCACAGGTTAGTTCAAGCATTGTTTTAGCCAAATTTGTATTTTAAAAACAGTAGTCTGCCTCATTAATTTCAGAAAATAAAATGTAGCTTAATAATAGTAAGTTATATCTGTACTACATAATGTAATAGATTATGAGCACAGTATTTAGGGATAGTCATACAGACTAATTCCAAATTCTCATCCAATGACTTATAGCTATGGTTTCCTTAACAGGTTGTTTCATTTCTCTGTTTTCCTCATCTGTATAATGGGAATAGCAAAAGTGCTCCCTAGCAAGTCCCATTAAAGGATTAAGGGAAGTGATCTCTTGTAAATTACTACAGTTCCCAGCACACAGTAAATACTCAATCCTCATGGAACTTACAGGACAATATAGAGAACCATCAAAAAACCAATTAAATAGTTAAACTGTGAAAAGAAACAAACAACAGCAGAATTTTGGAAAGAGCAGGGTCTGAAACAGCTTGGGGAGGTCAAACTCAAGAGTCGGGTGCTGGCTGCACAGAGCTGAGTATATTTTAGCCCATGGAGGGTCACTGATGGGAGCAGAAACACAGACCTTCAGAAGATGGGCTACATAAGAGAAATCTGTCCCCAGATTCCATCTGGAGGCCGGTCTGTTCCTTAGTTCTTTTCAGTCTGAGCTGTTAAAAGTTCCCTTGGATTTTGTGCCTCGTTTCTGAATATTTGTTCCTTAATATCCCACTCCTTTCCTGACTCTACTTCTGCCAGAGAACACCTACCCTTCAGCCTGGTAAAGTCCTAAAAGCTGCTCTTGGCTATCTGCTACCTGACCAGAAAATGGGCTCTACAGAATGATTAGGACACAGAAAGGTGGACAAGGAGGGCCAAGAATTAAGTCAAGGAAATAGAAACGCAGCATGAGTATGGAACAAGGCATACTGCCTGAGTGAGAGAAGACTGAAGAAAACATCAAACTCTGTCAGGACTGGTCTGACTTTCTTCTTCCAGGGAAAAATCGTTTCACCATCTTTAAACATCTATAGACTAATAGAAAAAGAGCACTGGATTAAGTCAGAAAACGAGGGTGTAGACCAGGCCACTTATTAAATGTGCTAACTGAATAGGGAACCTCTTTGATCTTCATTTTCCTCCTCAGTAACCATGTTGTCCAACACATTCAGCCACCTCAGTGATTAATTAAATATTTACTGAACACTTACTATGTCCTCTGTGCTATTTAAGACATGGTTTTTGTTTCAAAGATCATGTCATTAAATAGAGAGATGACAGTACATCAATATCCACAGTGCACAGCAGAGAGAACTGTAGTAAGAAAAATTTTTATAAAATGCTTTGTAACTCAGAGGATAAGAGACTGGCTTCTGCTGTGGTGATGCTGGAAGTCTTATTAGAGAAAACAAAAAGGAAAACATGTGAAAACACCATACCCAACAGATTCTAATACATTGTAACAAAAAGTGATATTGGAACCACACCACCAATACCATGACGCCCACCACCAAGGGTATTTCACCAGCACCCTTCCACATATCAGGGCGAATGTGCTCTTGCTTCTTCCACAATGTTACACATTCTTCAGAAACCATATGAAATTCCTCTTCCTCTATAAAGAGTACTAGAATCAATTATTTTTTATAATTCTAATAGGTTAATTACCTGGAGTAAGTTATTAGATTAAGCCTTTTTATGATAAAAACAGGAAATTAGTTCCTTTTGGTCAACAGAATCATTTTATACGTTACGACGTGAGTGGTAATTCACTCTTTTCTACAAGCACTTAGTACATCTTAGTAACTAATCAAAGAATTTTAGAGCTGGAAGGGAAAGGAGCATACACAAACACACCAAGACATACCCAGCCCTGCACCACCACCACCCCCACTTAGATTTTGGTCAACTATGCTATTCTTCCCTGTATGACACTTTACAAAACACCACTTTTCTCTATAATAAAAGTCTAAATTCTCATTTTGAAGGCACTTTGCCAGGAACGAAATTATCCTTTACTGGTAAGGAATTTGTTTGAGGCCTGGCGATACACGTCAAGCTAAATTATGGAAAAGCATTAAAAAAAGGAAAGGTACTTTCATGGTAGTCAAACATATTGATGGTACCTTCTTATCTGAAATGCTGGCATGTCTCTGCATTTACACTTTTCACTGAGAGGAAGGTCCTGCTACTCTGAAAATAGCCTTAAAAAGAAGAAGAAACAACAACTTTTAATAAAATACAGGGCTTGAGGGGGTAACAAGGGGCACTTTCATAAAGCACCTCTCTTTTAGATGGGTTCTCCAGAACCAGGACTGCATCGTAGGGGAAGATGTGGAATTACCATGCAGGGAGGCAAGGCCTAGACTCCCTCAGGGGGGCGCTCTGGAGCTAGAACCACCTGTTACAACTGTGTGGTAGTGAGCCTAAAAGGCTGTACCATTCTAGCCTGCCCCTCTCCAACATTGTAGGAGGGCTGCCTGAACAGCGGTCTGCGCCATGAGATGTGAGCAGCTCGGGAGACGCTGACAGCTGCAGGCTCTCTGCTGGCTGCCGCACTCCTGCGGCACGGCAGGCAGTACTGCTCTGAAGGAGTGGGAGGTGCATCTGTGTCGGTCACTTAACTTCACACCACTATTACTGCATAATAGCTCACATCCTGGCCAGGCGAATGCTTCACCTGAAAAAGTTAAGACGACCACTTAAGAACCGTAGGGAGTTTTGAGTGAGAACAGCCCAGAGAAATGATCCAGCTATATGTAGTCAGTAGTCCCATCGCCAGGACCTACAACTGCGGAGAACAACCTTGAGTTATATCCCTCTCCCAACAAGAAACAATGAATGGTCAGAACCACAACAGCAGGAGCGATAAGCGGGCCCAGGGAAACACCCTAAAGTCGCGCCTGCTCATTAGTTAAAAAGAGCTTTCCTACAGTCAACGTTTCCCGTTATAGTAAAAAACATATCCCTAGGTGGAGATTTATATGCTAATGAGACATGCAATACATGAAGCAGCATGTAGGTATACACTGCGCAGGCGCACGGAAGGACCTGCCTCAACATACTTTGGGAGGGGGAAGGAAGGAGGAACAGGTGGCCCCTAACCCAAACAGCCCATAAAACATTGTACTTGTAAACCTCGGGGAGCCGCATCCATTCTCCTCTGGAGTGCACTCCTATGGTGCATCAAGCTTTTGCTTTCATAACCCTTTCTCTGCAAAACTGTTTTCACTCACTCTCTTCATTTCTATCCTGAGAGGGGCAAGAACCCTTGCACTGGTAATATAAGCTCCTCATTTCAAAAAGCAGGAAATGAAGATGAAAGCGTTAAAAAAATTCAGATGACGGAGAGGAGGAAATCTACAAATATCTAATAGGACATCATGGGGAACAGCATTACACTACATCAGTTCTCAATGAGCTCATACAGGAGGGAAGCTACAGAGACCAGAGCTGAACTTTGTATGAGCCTGGAATGAACAGAAGAGGGAGGGCGGTCTCAATGCATGTGCTCATCAATGCATGTCCAGTACTCAGCACAGTACTGGGTCCATAACAGAGATGAATGCTCAATAAGGAAGACCTTTCACACAAAGCTGTGAACAGATGAAACGGATGGCCTGATGTAGTTTCTCTTTTCACTGGCTTACAGATAAGACAGGGTGACCACTAAGTGGAGGGTTTCTAAAGGGCCTTAAATGTCAGGCAGGTAGTTGGACTATAGGTTAATGAGCTCCGTTTGGTGATATTATGACTCAAAATCCCAGTTCTCCTAATTTCTATTTAGTACTTTTCTTCTAAACTACCCAATTCAACAAAGGAGAGAAAGAGATCGCCTTCATTTTAAATCAAGTATGGTCAAAATAAAATCTAAACTTAATTCAGTGTTCTGACCACTATTTTTTGTTTCTTCTCAAAAAAGTTAAACCATTATTGCAATCCTGCAAATATTTACAGTCGTCGTGTTAACTTGGCATTATGTGGGTTATCTAGTGAAGACATGCACTGATGAATAGTCATTTCTTATGATTAACTTTCACATTATAATGCATAAATTATTGAAATAATATGTAACCCCCAGCCAGTAACATGGACACCACTGAGCTCAGTAAAATTAGTCCAGGTACAAAATGGAATTCTTTATGATTATCATAAAAATTAGAGAGAATAAAGAGCTACTTCCAGAAGTCTTGTGATAATTTCTAAACCAAGTAAGAGCAAAAGGGAGGCTCTTTCTAAATAACTAAAAATTTACAAAATTAAGCAATCAGAGAACCCTAGAGTTTGAAGAAAACTAAGAGGTCATTGAGTCCAACTCTATAAAGAAATGTATTGTTTCATATTCCCTACAGATGATTAGTCAGCCCCTACAGGAATTTTTTCCCCCTCACTATTTTTTAAGGACATCTGTTCCCTATAGGATACCTATGCTTTTTAGATTAAAACAAATCCAAAATATGTTTGTTCTGAGAAAAGACAGGCTGAAAATAGGTTAATTGTAATGGAAAATAATAACAACTAACGATTGGATAACACATTTCACAAAATATTTCACATTAGAAATTTCAATGGATTCTCTCAAAACATAAAGAGATGGCTCTGAACTATATCCTTTGATATTGACTTGTCCAAGGTTACCCAACTATAAAGTCTTAGAATGGAAAATGCAGAGCTCAGACTTCTAAGGGCCTGGACACATGCAGGATATTCCATCCACTGAAAGGGGTAAATAAAGGTCAAGTTGTCCTCTTGGCTTCAAACTTACTCCACTGAGAGTTGTTTAATACACAATGTTATTAGAAAGAAACAGCGCTCTTATTTTTGTCAAAGTACTTACTTAGTTCTCTTTGTAGAATCTGAAAAGGATTTGAATTCGAACTTTGTCTACATACACTTATAATTGCACTTTGGTCCCAGTTGTCTTATCCAATTTAAAATATTTTACTACTTCTTGCCGTTGCGTTTATGCATTTGCAACAAAATTATAAAAATTCAATCTGAAGTAGGCAATTATAGTTCCTAGACAATAAACCTTTTCGTTTTGTTTCTTAAAGTTGACCCAAGTATTTACCGTGTTTCCCCGAAAGTAAGACCTAGCCGGACAATCAGCTCTAATGCGTCTTTTGGAGCAAAAATTAATATAAGACCCAGTAGTATATGATATGACATATCATATATTAACTTTTATTAACTTTTGCTCCAAAAGTCGCATTAAAGCTGATTTTCTGGCTAGGTCTTATTTTGGGAAACACGGTATATATAAGTCAACAATAAAACACTTTAATGTGTTTTATAAAACACTTTAATGAAGTTTTTAGAAACATAGTTTTGCAAACATTATTTTTATGACTTGGACTTCAGAGCCAATTTCAAATTTAAATGTACACACACTCAAAAGCAAATATAGGTATTTTTTCTTTTAAAGTGGAGGACAGAACAAAAGCACTTAATATTCCAGTGAAAAGAATGGGATTGATTTAAACTGATTCCATGATAAATGTGATTTGACTCTTGCTTTGCAGAAGTTTTAAGGCAGCAGGGCAAGTGCTATAGAAATAACCTAAGGAAATTGTTGTCATTAAAGATTCTGTAAGATTCTAAAGGAAATCAACTTGTATAAGGTAACCAATATACATATTTAGCTCCTTAAATTGTCTGGCTGCAATTGAGATAATGAAATGAAAGGACCCAGTCTTTCAGCTTTTTACCTTGATTTGCTCCAGGCCCTTGAGGCATAAAGAGAAAATGGGTGTCATTTAGTTTCCTCAAGCTAGTACCTAGAGCAAAGCATCAGAGCAAAGGCTTTGGGCTCCAACACAAATTGCACTATTTGATAAATGCTGCCTCATCTATCTGTGACCAAACCAGGCCATCTTTGGGTGCTGCCAGATCTCATCTGGCAACTGGGTAAGTGCCACATACTCAGTGAGGAAGGAAAAGTTTTCTGACGTAAACCACTCCTGCACCTACATTTCAGGCGCATGCATGGTCAGGGAGAAGCCGACGTGGAGAACTGGCTGCATTTGAATCTGCAATGACACCTAAATGATACACAATCCCCAAATTTCCTATTTTTCACTATCATCTGACTAGCTATGCTTTCTATTGACTTTGGCCTTTTCAAGATTCACTGTTTTTAGCATTCTTTCTGGGATACAGCCTTGCAGTAGAATTCAGCTCCCTTTGTACCATATAGAAAACTCCACATCTCTCTTGAATCCAGAAATTGCTTTGGCTGATTATTAGTTCCATGGAAGAGAGTGTCCAGGAAGGATTTAGAAATAATCTGAAATGTGAACAATAAATTTCACTACAGTAAATTTACTAGCTAGTATTAAAAGATTCCTTTCAATGTCTTTTGAATTTATTAGGCTTATAGAATTGTTTATGAAAATGAATTCCTAGCTGCTAAATGTTGGCCTGTTGAAAATAAATATGACCGAGTAAAAGAAAGAACGCTACACCAAAGCCCCGGATTGCATTTTGGGATATTAAAAGGACTGACGTGGCTTATTTTAAACCACCACCATTAACAACAAATACCTTACTGCTTCTAAAACAAGTTTTATTTTTCATTACTGCTGTTATAAATTTTCCTAAAATGGTAACTTTTTAGGAATTTCTAGTAACTAGAGAAAACCAACTGATATCCATCCCAGGTTGATAGGTTTCATGTTATGATCAAGAAACTAAACTATACATTATATCCTATAATGGGGACGCAACAAAAAGACCACACATAATGGCAAAACCACAAAGTATAAGTAAATAAATGAAAGGGGGCGTACAGAAATGAAACTGTCTACCGTCTGACTTCTCATTCTAATTATGACTAAGATACCATTATTCATAAGATGAATTCTAAGAAGGAAAACCATGCACAAACTGTTTTCACAACTATTAAATGATTAGCATCAAAATGTTCCGTATTGTCCAGACATGACTAAGTACCCTGAATATTATCCTCTAAAAAATACTGTAGTCTGAGAACCATACTCACCTCTGGGGTTATTCAAGTACCCCAGAAGACTCACAGAGGGTCCTTACCCTTCCTACTTTATAGACCCCAATAAGTAAGCAAGCCTGTCCCTTCTTCTAGTCTGAATAAGTATTTTCATTAACAATCTTCTCTATGCAGTTTCCCAAATCAAGCATCCAGCTTCTTCAGTCTTCAGAATTTTGCTATTAATAAGCAAACAGATACAATATATCAATACCAGCATTTAAACTGTGTGGCTCTGTGCTAGGCACTGGGGATATCAAAATAAATAAAGAATCTGTCTTCCAGGAGCTCTGTTGAGAAATGAAAATAGGCACGGAAAAAGATAAATTATATTGTGTTTCCCCGAAAGTAAGACCTAGCCGGACAATCAGCTCTACTACATCTTTTGGAGCAAAAATTAATATAAGAGCCAGTCTTATTTTACTATAAGACAGGGTATAATATATTAATATAATACAATACAAGATAATAAATATAATATAATATAATACCAGGTCTTACATTAATTTTTGCTCCAAAAGATGCATTAGAGCTGCTTGTCCAGCTGGTTCTTATTTTCAGGGATATAGGGTAGCCCATCTCAAAGGCTGTAAGCTGAGTGAGATAAGGATTCAGCGACTGCCCACAGATCCTGGGCTAAGAAGTGGTCTTACAATTTGAGACCGAAGATTTTTGTTTCAGATTTTAATCCTTTTGCCAAATGACTTGCTAACCTAAAACCATGAGGACAGACAGGAAAGAGACAGGAAGGAAACATATAGTGGAGAAGCTAGAAGAGAGGAGGAAGAGGTGATTTGCAACACATAGGAAAGTCAGGGAGGAAAAGCTCCTATAGTATAGCCATGGTAAGAGGAGAGAAATTAACCCCAAGCAGAAGGCACCACCTCAAAGCCTAATAAGGATAGAAGTGGCAAAGTAGGGGATGTAAATTGAGGAGCTGAGGGTGACAGATGGGAATCAGACAAAAAGGAATGGTGTTACCAAATTCTGCCATCTTCTATCCCAGGAAAAAAACCCACAGCAACACTGATGAGCACTTACTATCAATACCAAAACAAAACTAAACAAAACAGAATGTCATTTTCTAAAGGAGTTTACAATGACAATCCAGACAGAGAAGATGGGGGTACAGGCAGAGAAGTTCACATATGTGGGGAACTGACTGACAGTGAAGCACAGAAGGGGAGAGAAATATTTCTTTCACCATTCTCTCATGGGTTACCTCTCTGATGTCATTCAACTACGTCAAAATCCAGGGATGATCCCCCTTAGGGAGAGGACCACAATCTTCAGAGCTGTGGATCCCCCCAAAAAAATGATACAGAGCAGTGCTTTTCAAATTTTATTGTGCATCTAAATTAATAGATATCTTATGAAAATGAAGATACTAATTCGGTAAGTCTGGTATTGGACCAAAGATTCTGCGTTTTTAATAAGCTCCTAGTTGAAGCTGCTGGATTTCATTTTGAATGATTAAGAATGCGGAGAACCTTTTCTCTCCTGTTACCACATGGTAAACTGACCACAAGAGATGAGAGGATCACCCAGGTTACAGAAATATAATCAGAAAGGAGACAGTTGAAAATAGGGCCAAGGAAATGCTGGAATTAGTCCACTGCTAGAATAGAATGAATGGAAAATTGACACTTATTAAGTATCAGTTTTGTACTAGGCACTTTCACACACATATACCAGGGGTGCCAAAAAACATATACTCATGACTTGTGTTCATTTTTTGTTAACGGTATATACTGAGTATAATAACTGTAATACAGTTTTTCGTTTTCTTAAAATGTGTATACATTTTTTGGCACCCCCTTTATTAACTCTCACAAATCCTGGGAAGGCTACAGATCACTTTGTATTATAATGAAAGTTAAGAAACTGTCCTGAAGTCATCACAAAGGGCAGAGCCAGGAATCAAACCAAGGCCTGTATGACACAAAAGCCTGTGCTTTTTCTTCAAAAACAACTGACTGTGGAACAAGCTAAACTTCAGGAGGACTCTGAGCCAGGAATATTAAGGAGAATCCAGGAGAAGCTGCAGTCTTTTATTTTCTAGACATTGTGAATGGAAAAGGAGCTCTGGAAAGCTCAGGGGTCTACGGGACAGGCTGACCAGCTCAGTGAGCATAGTCTGATCATAAATTCCTAACTGGGCAGGCCTCGGCAGGTAGTCACGTCCCAGGTCTACATCTTCCTTAGCAAAGGTCAAACTTTACCTTAAATGAGCTCGGTCCACTGTTCTTATGCATCTAGGAGAACATACCTTTGAAATGTCAGTAATTTTCTTTTCCAAACCCCTTGGAGGCACAACCACTGGCATTAGACCACCAGAGCACAAGACCACAGAACCCCTCGTTGTTATCTTGTTGCTCATATAACATCTCTATTTACTGTAAATATTAACTATCCTGTACCCACCAATGTGAAAGAAGTGTGTCTCCATTTTGCTTTTTAGCCAATTCTAGAGACTTCTCCACTTTGCTTTTTCCTGCCTCCACAATCCATCAACAGACTTCATGTACCTCCCTTACAAACGTTTTCTTCTTTGATCCTAAGTGTATATAATGAACTGCAAAATGGCCATTCTCCAGGGCATTTTCACAATCCGTGGACATCTTGCTTCCGGGTATATCCTCAAAACTTGGCTCAAATAAACTCATAAAATTTTCCTATAGATTTGGACATTCTTTCATCGACAACATGCAGTTCCACTTGGTAATTAAAGGAAATCTAACTAATAGAGTCTGCCCTAAAATTCTAATGTACAGAGTAAACTTATATATTTATATAAAGATCTATTAAAGTACAGTACAGATATATTAAAGACAAAAAGTGAGCATGAATTTGCTTCCCAACAGAGTCTTGTTCTTCAAGGCATAAATAAAACCCAAAATTCCCCAAAGGCTAAGTATGGTAAACAACATAACAGACTAGAAAAGATACGGAAAGTTTTTAAAGTGTTAATGCATTTGAGCTTTAATTTACAAAATGGAACACTGTTCTTTCAGATTTGATTTAGTCCATGGCACATCAAGAAAATCTAAACGAATACCATTTAACATTAATTCTAACGGATAAAAAATAGAAAAATTTGGCTTAAAGAGAAAATACATCTCACAATGAGCTCACCAGCATTACCAGCTGTGACCAGTTAACCACATTTACCAAATAAGGTAAGTTTTTTCAATGCTTGAAATCTTTCTGCAGTGAGCTCACTTCACTTCTCACTGGATTTTCTACATAATTGCAGAGGTCATCTCTCTAACTCAGAGTTAGTAAATCACCAGGCTCTCAGTGCAAGTGTGGGCTGCATGGTCTCCAGAGAGTTTCAGTTTGGGTTCGTATTAAGACTGAGGGTATAAAAGAAGAGAATGATGCAAAATCTACTGTAACGATAGAACAGTGAGAAGCTGTATTAAGCAAAACCTATTAATAAAGTCAGTGAGAGATGTTTACTACTGTGAATAAAAATGGCAAACCCTACCTTATTTCTCTCAATACATTTGTCCAGCTTCAAATATACTTCTTGTTATCTAGCACTAAGTCTATCCAAACATCCACAAATCCACTAATTTTGGTTAACAAATGAGTCATCTCATCTACACAATCCCCAAAAAACACCGTAATTTTTTTCCATTATTGACTTTTTATAGTGTAGAAACGGTGCACACAGACAAAAGAAAGTTAAATATGTGATGAGATATCCCACATTCTTACTTAAAGTAACAAACACTGTTGGGTTGTCCACTATATTTAGCAGTACATGTTGTGATTTGAAACCTAACAAAAGCATGCAATTCTAAAGTGGTTTTTACTTGGCCTTCTCTTAAATACTGAAATACGTTCTACGGAAGAGGTAAAAATGATTCTTCATCTTCTTCTATATGGCTTGTACGCAAAACCATAGCCCTAAACTGAGAATAGTATTTGGCTTCAGGAGTAAAAGATGTCCATGAAGATAGATAAACCTGAAATAAAAAACTGGGGTGTTTATGTTACAAATATGACTTTCAGCTACTAATCTTCAAGATCACGTCCAACTTAATCTTATTATAAATTCTGTGGTTTTCCAATATAGGAAGCACAATCAAACTCTCATTATTGTCTGTAATATCAGAAAAGGTCCTATTTGCATGAATACATACAAGACTGCAGGAGGTGAAAAATTCAATTTGTTCAGGCCTTTGACCAGGGGTTTGCAAAATGTTCTCTGCAAGGGTCAGATTGTAAATATTTCATGCTTTGTGGGCCACGTAGTCTCCAATACAACTACCCAACTCTGCTGTTGTAATATGAGCGCTGCCACAGAAAACATTTATGTATGTGAGCGATGTTGTGTTCTAATAAAACTTTATTTACAGGTACTGAAATCTGAATATCACATAATTTTTATATGTCACAAAATATTATTCTACTTTTAATTTGTTAAACCGTTTAAAAATGTAAAAAACATTCCCAGTTCATGGGCCACACCAAAGCAAGCAGCTGGCTAGATTTAGCCTACAGTTTGCCTGTCCTGGTCAGGCAAACTAACCAAGACAGGTCAGTTTGTTGTAGCAACCATACACCTGGGGCTACATGTTGTTTTCACTGCTAACTTTTAACAAGAACAATGAAAAATTGAAGCTGTTTATAGAAAAACAAGAGTTTGGTAAGTTTAAACAATGTCATAGCAAGAATAACTAAATGTAACAGGGATGTTCAGCAAATGCAGACCCTTCCTGACAAATACTGACCCTGGCAACTTTTGATATTGGGTGCTCCATACATTTTTATTTATTTATTTTTATGGATTAGAACATTTGTGTATTTCAGATGTAACAAAAAGTTTTAGTTAATTTTATAGGGAAAGTAGTCTGAAGTTCTTCATAATTTAGTTTTTAAATCTGTATATTTCCTAAATACTGATTCTTTATAGAGTTTCCACTTACTTTACTGTGTATTACAATGTCTTAATTCAAATTTGATACACATAAAATATAGGTGAAAGCAATAGGAACAGCCTAATAAAACTCCATTAAAATTCAAATGTTGGCATAATTCATTTTCAACAACCTCAAAGAATAGATTATAAGGTGAAAAAATTAGTATTCTATAAAAATGGTTTGGAAAATCCTTCTTCTTTCCTAGATCACCCTGATAATAAACGATATTTTTGCATGTTTTCTCAACAAACAAGCAACTATTACAATATGGCGCATTCACTGACAGTAGCTATTTTATCAGAGCTCCACGGTTAACATAACATCAAATGATGCGTATTATAAACCCACCTATTCCTGATACTTGAAATGTACTCCTGTATGTATCTGCAACGTGCTTTGAATACTAAAATGTAAATGCAAAATAAAATGTTTCCAATTTTATTGTGTTCTTGTTTGAGCGTTCCACAGAATTCAATATGAAGTCTCCTACGTATTATAGAACATTTCTAAACATTTAAATTTGAAAAACAGAAATCACTAATAGATTCCCAACCACTACTAGGACCACAGAAAAGACCGTGTGATCTTGCACAAAGAAGGTGTTAGTAAAAATAGCAATGTATATAGCAGTGCTCAGTGCCAAAGTACATATCATGAAACGCATTTAGAAGCATAAACTATCATGTAGCCAATTCTCAGTAGGGCAGCCAGTAGATGTGGTAGAGGAAAGAATGTGTCTACGAACAAAATCACTAACTCTTCAATCAAGGAAACCACCTTGTTTCCTAGAGAAGATATAAAGTTCACATGGGAAATTTTGCTCTGTGGACATGCTCCAAGAGGAGCTTCTGAATGCCTCGCTGTTGTCCATATTGAAAGAAAGAGACCTAGAAAATTTTCATCAGTTAATTGGAGTATCTCCTTCCACCAGGTTAACTCTAAGTAACTGGATTTGCTACAGAAAAGACTTCATTCTGAGGGAAAAGTCTTGATTCTCATGCAAGAAGGCTGACCACTGAAGAACGAAAAAAAATCTTAGTGTATAGCAAGGTTTCACTCTCAAGATCTCTTGGTACTGATTTCATCAATGACAATATTGAGACTACACTGCATTTTATCAATTACTATTTATGTATGGCACATTATAAATTGCATTAATCTTTTTAAAACTGTGTATTTGACCTAAAAAATTAGCATAAGGATCTTTTGTAAAAATACAGGTTGTGGGGAAACTTAAAATGTTTCCTAATTATTGGCCTTCAGATATCAACATAAGAATAATTGGGAATGTAAATAGTGATAATCTTATCTATAATCTATTATAATCAAGTTAGAACATAAGAGCTTATTATCCTCCTATCTGAGCACACAGCAGCCATTTAGTAGTCAGAATAACCTATATATGTATGTAACACACATACACACTGAACACATTATTATATTGACCTAAATTATTTAGCAGAATGACTTTCGGGTCATGTCCCTATCTAGAATTCTAACTCTACGGGACACCCGGCTTTTTCTACGATAGGCAAGCTCTGAAATGGACACAAAAACATGATACTTGGAATTTTTGAAATGCGAAAAGACACTGAATGGTGCTACCTGTCAAGTACAGAGACTACTATTGAGTGGAGTGGCAATAGGGTCCCCCGGGGCTGATACTCACCCCATAAGGATGTTGTGAGGATGGTGATAACACACCATACAAAAGGGTTTAAATGAGCACGATGGAGGCAGGTGTGGCATGGTGCCAAAATTACTGACTTAGGTGCCAGAAGGCGTGGATTTGAGTCCCAGCTAAAACACAGGAGCACCAGTGGGTTGTGGGCAATGTTACTTGATGTTTCTGGTCTCAGGCTAGTCATCTGAAAATGATAATACTTTCTACTTTGTAAGACTGTTATAAGTAATCGTGGCCCATAAATTGTATAGTGTTATTAATTACAAGTAATGTCCATCTAAGGCCCTCTGGCTTTGTCGTCCTGTGACCCACACTTTATCAGTATTTAACAGTCAACTCTGATTTGCCTCTCTCTGTCCATGGAACAAAATAAGACAAACTAACCTACGTGAACAATGACCTTAGTTTTACTGCAATATTTCGGTTACTACCGGCTAACAAAGTACATAATAGCAATAATTATTATTAATTACAAAGTAAAAGCAATTAACATATTGGTGCTTACTATGTGGAAGAAATTATGCTAAGCAATTTATAGGAAATGTCAAATTACGCTATCATAGCAATCCTATAATCTATTATTTTCTTCACTTTTCAGATGGGGAAACAAAGGCTTTAAAGAGATTATTAATTTACCCAAGTTCACATTTCCTGTAAGTATTAAGCGCCAGATTTTGATCTCAAGTTTGTATAACTCTATAGAACTTGCTGTTAAATAAGACACTACCCTGGCTCTCCACATGAGCTAACCAGACAATTTTCCTTCTTTGAGAATAAAGAAAGAATTACTACTACTTGAGCATCAAACATCTGCTGATGCTACTCAAGAACCGTATAGGCTTTATCTCATTTCCACTTAAAATCTGACTCTACTCCCTACAAGTTACATGACCTCAGCCCATTTACATAACTTCTCCGCACCTCCGTTTCTTTATGTATAAAATGAGTTTTGAACAATTTTTTTATCTAACAGGTTGGTTGTGAGAATTAAATGAGTTTACATGGAAAGTGCTTAGGGCAGTATCTGTTTAAGTATTAAAAAGGGTAATGTTAAGAAAAAAAAAATCCAAGAACAAAAATTGGTAATTCTATACCCCTATGTAACACAATAGGTTTCACTGACAAGAGGTGCAATAAAGGGAATTGTAAGTAGTTTCAAAGCCGCTATTAAATGGTTTATAGTTTGCCCAGAAAATTCAGTCCCAAATAGTCCTTGCCAGAGAAGATCTATCCAGGAGACAGAAACTCAGTGGCCACCAGCAGGACATGAAAAACCAATCCTGACTATTCTCTGTAAAACCTGTTGACAACAGGAAGAAAAGCAAGGTGACCTAAATCCACACTCTGATCCTGTAAACCATGTTATTTCGGATTGTTCTCATCATGAGTCCAAAGTATTATCCATTAAATTAGATGAAAAACTCTGTCCAGTGGCAAAAAGTTTACAACTTGGAGTAAGTAAAGCATCCGTAATCCTAGATTCTGTAAGCCACATGAATATTTGAGACAACAAATTACAGTGCAGACATTTTTCACATGAAGAAAAGCTAAGGCTATAACAGGAATGAATCATGACAATTCTCCATACTTTTTTTTTTAGATGCTGAATGCTAAAATAATTACATGACAAGGAACATTTAAAAATAATAAACAAAAGTTCAGAGACAGAACCAAATCTACTACAGACAGAACAAAGAGACAAGAATTATCAGGTTCCATTACAGTTTTCAATATGAAATCAATGTGAAAACAAAAACAAAAACAAGTTCTATTTTGAAATGACTAATAGTATATTGTTTATTTTTGTATTAAAACCACAGAGGAACGTTCATATGATTTCTATCAAGGTCTAATTAAAAATGAAAACCAGTCTTGAAAATAGTTCCCATTGAAATAAAAATGTATCTTTTAACTTTTGTGGGCAGTATTTCTCAAGTCTCTTTCATCTCTAATGAAACCAGTCAGTATTAAGTGCCTACTGTGTGCTGGGAATTTTTAAATCAAGAGAAATATATTAATTACACTTGATTCAAAGTGGGCAAATTTGGACGTATTTGAAACATTTTTATAATTAAGGTATTTCACACTAAATGATTAGTTTGTGAAATGTAAAGAAAATAAAATCTCATAAAGAGTATTCTAAAATGCAGCCTGGCGGAGTTGAAATCCTGCTGCTGTCGATAAAAAAGGGCTCTATAATAAATCTGACCGAAAGTAACCTCAGAGGGTGATCTGGTCATAACTATGTCACTGGGCCGGTCATGGTGGGCAGTCATACCCCTGGCCTATAAAAAGGTTCTCTTTGTCTTAAGAAAGCCCCATCCATTGGTTTTGTACATCAAGGTTAACACACCTTTGAAATGCTTCTTTTTCAGACCCCTCCAAAGTGTAACCACCCTCAGGAGAGCACATAATCTTGTTAACTATACTGCAGTCCAATCATAGAGATTTCCCTGCCTTGCTTTCTCCCATATTTATGTGATCTTCCTTACATTCCGTCAATACCAAATGCATAAAAGAAACTTCAGACTGTCATTCTGGGGAGATGTGAGATCTTGCTTCCCGGCATGTCATCAGTTTGGCTCAAATAGACTCATATAAAAATTCTTGATAGGCTTGGACGTTCTTACATCGACATTGTCTGTGAAGAATTGCATTCTAGCCCTCACTGTGCCACCAAATACCTCTTCAGTCTGTTCACATGTGGAAAATGAGTCCTTAGCCTCCTGAAAATCAGTTCCATCTCTTAAAATATCTAATAGTTTGGTATGTATATATTTTTAGACACACACACACACACACACACACACACACGTAATTTCCCCACAATGTATTTGTGTTTAATTGGGAAATCAGATATGGAGTTCTACCTATATTTTGGAGTGCAACAGTTTATGTAGGAACAAGTGTGGAAAGTGCAGATACGACTTATAACTGATTCTCTCTGGGGGCAAGCAGGAGATTTCCAACATCATCAATGAAACGTAATTGTCAATTTATACAAAACTGTGGGAACAAGTGATAATTCACCTTGCTCCATAATAATGCTACTCTCTCTATATATGTATATTTTGGAAATTCTAGTTGGCATTAATAATTCTGAATACCTACTTCCACGCATGTCTAGAATTTAAATCAGCAGTGTATTAGGAGACAAATTAAAGAAACGCAAACATTCAATTCTACACTCTGACACATATAATATGCCAGGCCTGCAACACAATTCCATGTTGCATATATATTGGGCTAAGAACCTTTAAATAAATACATTCTTGACAACTGTTTATAGATAATTCTTCTAATCTTGAAAAGCAGGACCCATCTATTCAAAAAGCAGGACCCACTTCCTCTGCCCCGGGTTCACTGACCTCATCATTCACCTTTCCTAATGCCTCTCACAGAGGCACGCTGCTTTCTCCCACAACTATAACTCACTCAGGGCCTCCCACTGCACAGCCAAGTATCAGGTGTCTCAAAGCTCCATGGAATACACTACAAAGGAAATGTTTGTGGTCCATGGACTTTATCCACTCCAGTTAAATAGGATCATCTGCTTCGGAGGAGAGGGCCACTTTGACTCAGCATTTTCCACTTGGACCAGTCTAAGGGGGCTGCTGACTGCAGTGGAAGATTCTACACTTAACAGACACGCCTGCCTTCCAGCTGGCTCTTCAGCCTGAACACGCTTGTGGGAAATCGCTACTATAAAGACTGTGAAAAGCAGCAGAGTGTCATTTGTAGAATTAACTTTATTTACCAAGTAAGAAAATGCCTAAGTGAAACAAAGAGTAAAGTAGTAGAAAAAAGAATATTTATTCCTATCAAGACGTTTCTGCAGTAACAAAAGAAAACTGACCCATATGTATATTTCAGAAGAGAATGCCTGTTTTTCATGCACTTTACTAAATAAGAATGACTTAGCAGCTTAGAAAAAATTTATTAAGAGCATCAGGCAGATAAAATACGCAGAATCATCACCACCAAAACACGAAGTGCAATAATCTTTATGCTCAGATTTCATTTGGCCACAGTTTAACCTCCCAATGAGCAGGCCAAGGCATAGTACACTGTGGTATGCTCTCAGTTGGTCTGTCCAGCAATTGAGATATTTAAAAAATAAAATAAATGGGTATGGATGCTCATACTACTGCAGCTGTAGCTAATCTAAACCTTCAAATAAGAATAATCCACACACAGGTGAAATTTACTATTTAGATGCGCCAGAAAACTTGGAATCTCCTATACTAGAGAAAGAATTTTTCACAAAGCTCTCTAATTTTATAAAAATATCTTTGATGAAGTGAAATATTATTATCAAGGCTGTGAAGTAAAATAGCGTGATTTCAGCTCCACAGCATGACTTCCCAGCTCTGTAATCTGGTGCCGCTCACTCATCATTTTCCTCATTGTAAAGCAGGTACTCATCTCACAGGATGACTTGAGGATTTAATTAGGTTACAGATGTAACAGTGAAAACCCCTACAATATAGATGCCAATAAAGTTCAGCTATTTTGATTCTTGAAAAGACTCTTCCTTGCTCGGAAATACCACACTCTTGTTTTTTTCTTTCTTCTTCTGCCCCTCCCTTCTCAGTCTCTTTACCTGTCTTGTTTTTCTCTCCCCAAACATTAAATGTTGAGAGTTCTCAGATTATATAGGACCTAGGTCCTCTTCTCACTCTACTCTTTCCCAGCAGGATCCAATCTTCTGCCCCAGAATTTTCATTACCAACCAGAGAACAATAATCTCCAAAGTACAGAGTACAAAGATGTACTTTTAAATTCAGATCGGATTACACACCTGCCAACTCAACATCTCCACTTGAATGTTTTGAAAGAATCTCAAATTCATTACGTCTAAAAGCTAAACTCACCATCTTTGCCATCCAAACATACATTGTTGCCTATCGCACGAAGTGGCTCCAAAAACACCCAATTGTGCAATCCAGAACCCAGGGAGTCATCTCTGAAATGTCCTGTTCCTCACTTCCCAGTATTAAACCCATTTCCTACTTCTTTCCATTTTACCTCCAAAATACAGCCCTTTGTCTCCATAGCCACAATCACCTTCTGAATCTAAAGCCATGATCCTATAACCCCCAAACTGGTTTTCGTGAAAGCAGCTTAGCCTCCTCCAATCCATGCATGACATGCAACTACAGTGATATTTTAAAAAGCAAATAGCATCACTCCTCTACATACAACTTTTCTTTGGCTTATCAGTGCCGTTAGAATAAGGAATAAAATACTGTAAACCATTAATAAACCTGTACACGTGTCCTTCATCGCCACGGTCCTCTATATTCCAAACACATTAGATCTTTTTCCTTTAAAATGCCGGGCTCTTTCCTTCTTCAAGGCCTTTACTCACACCCACTCTGTTCCTTCTTTGGGAATGTATGGAAGTTCTTTACTTGCCACCCTTATAATATCCTAATCTCTAGCTATTTCTTTCTCATCATTTATTTCTCTGCTTAAACAATACCTCCTCGAGAAGGTGTTTCCTGGTTCTCAGGACAAAGCCAGTTCCGTTAATTATACTCTCTTGAAGCATCCTGCGCTTTTTGCATCAATATTCTCAGTGCATTTGTACTTACTTTGCTGTCTGTTTTCCACAAAAGATAATAAGGGACACACATGCAGGAAGCATGTGTCTTATTTATATTTGTATCCTTTCATCTTAAACACCATGATCGCCACAAGTAGGCCGTCGTGACACTGATAAATATTTGCTGAATTAATTAACACAAAGAAGATCCTGGCTTAGTCTCTAACTTAATAATTGCTCATATTTATGGAGAAATGTACATAAAATTAATTCAAAGCAGAGTGTGATAGCTCTGTACAGGAAATAAGCATAAGGACTACTTGATTTTGAGAGAAGAAAAAAAAAATCAATTCTGGAAAGGGAGCAAATGTATGAGGAAAGGCCTATATAAGGAAGGCTTCTTTTTGGTGGGATATAAGCCATGGAGACCGAGCAAGACTTCAACAAGTGAAGGATAAGAAATATTCTAGAGCGAGGGAAAAGTCTGGGCCCAGCCATGGATAGAGTCAGGGTATATACAGAGACTGATGAGCAGACAGACAATCGTGCCTGATGAGGGAAGTACACTGAAATGTAGGAAATGGCCACAAGGTGGGAAGCTTTCATCACCAGGATTAAACTGTCTCTCCCTCGGAGAACCAATGAAGGTTTTGCCACTGATGACAATCAAAGATGGGAAAACTGTGTGAACAGATTAGGATGAGAGTGTGGAGACCAAGCAGTCAGCTATTTTCAGTATTTCACACGGAAGAGCTATTTTCAGTATTTCAGACAGAAGAGAAGGAGGAAAGGAGGAAAAATAATTCTGCAGAATGATGGGTAACACCACGCGAACAGGGGTGGGGTATGCCATTGACTAAATAGAAAACCAAAACAGAAAGGATGGAAGATGATGAGTTTTGATTTGGAGATCCTAAATTTTAGGTGCTTACATCATGTTGTGCAGGTAGTTAAAATGCAGTACTAAGAAAGAGGATGCAGGTACATTTCAGAAAATATTAGGCTCAGGGAAATTTTAATTGGTATGTAATCAAATATTAAGGCAAAGTCTTGACAAACATTCTGTAAAGTTTTTCCACAAATAAGTTTTTATTAATAACTTAAAAACGCAAAAAATAAAAGTTCTAATTACTACCTAAACCTTTAATATATCCTGTGCCTAATTTTTATTTTATAGGTATTAGGAACAAAGCTCATAATTTTACCATAATTTCACACCCTTTAAAATAGTTAATTTCCTACAATGGTTGGGATAGGAGGAGCTCACTTATAACATGGTGACTTTTTCTCTATTCAGTAGAAATATAATATCTTTTATGTTTAAAAGAATTCCAGGCTTTGTAATAGGCTCTGTGCAAAAGTTAAAAATGACGTGCAGAATTTTTTAAAAGGTCATTCTAATTTCAAAAATGTTAACATCTAAAATCATGTCATCTTTAATTATCGGGAGAATACCTAGAGAAGAATAAAATGTAACACTTACTTTTGCTGCACCTATCTGCTCTTTTCGAAATTTCTCAAGTGGCGCAATTAACACATCGTTAGCGTTTTGAATCTGAAATGAAAAATGGAAATACATTATATTCTGCATAATTTCATGCAAATATTGATAAAAGGAAACAGCTTTTGTTCTCTTGTTTGCTTCTATAAATGAAATAAAAATACCTCGCATTTTGTACAGTCTTTTTCTACTTTATAATTAAGTTGTTCTCACAAATTATGTCACTTGATCCTAACAGTGTGAATAATCTGAAAACAAGTGCACGTGGTAAGATCTTAGTTAGAATGAGAAATTTAAATATTCAAAGATATAACTAAGAAATAGCATATCGGATATTAAATTTACAAATACCTTCAATTACAGTTTTAATGTAGTCAGTTTAAGCATCATTTTAAAATAGAACTATATAAAAGCTCTTCCAATTTGCCACTAGAATGTTGCAATTCTAGAGCTGCAAAGTAAAATCGGGCTCATTTTTTCCCCTATTTAATTAGAACCCTTACATTTGGGATTTGCCTTAACGTTCTCATATTTCCAGACCTACTAAAATAGTATCTGATTTCTTTTCAATGAATAGTATTTTAGCCCAACTCCAAACTGGGATTTACTTAAAATTTTAAAACACATGAATCTTTTAATAAGCATCTGTAAAAATATTTAAGAGGGTTCTAAGTACGGGGCCAGGGACTGCATGCAAGGGGACAGACATTTCTAAGGGTAATATTATGTTGGAAGGAAATCTTGATTTTAAAAATCCTTTAGAAAGCACTAAAATTAAACGTAGGATCTTAAATTTTCTCACCACAAAAATACGTGGTGATTATGTGACAGGATGGAGGTACTAGCCAATGCCATGGGGGTAATCATTTTGCAATACATAATGTATTAAATCAACATGTTGTACACCTTAAACTTACACAACATCATATGTGAATTATATCTCAATAAAGCTTGAGGGATACAAGCTTTATCCCAGTTAAAAAAATTTGTGATTGATTCTACCATTGTATTAACGTGATCAATATATAATTAGCAAATGCTAAAATGAAGGAAAACCTATGTTAAAAATATATTACTCTATTTTAAAAGAGGTTAAATGCTCTATATAGGAGTTCCTTATATTATTCTTGTAAGTTTTCTGTAAGTCTGAAACTACATCAAAATTTTAATAAAGGGTTTTACTTTCCCTTATTTTCACGAGTTATTTTCTAGTCAAGTTCTACTTCTTAAATTCCATACGCAAAAATAAAAACTAGAGTGTTAATGCCTTTCATGATTCAGTCATTCTCCAATTAGCAGGAAAATGAGATGATGGATCTTAAAAACAGGACCTAAAATCCTGTGTTGTGAAAACCTACAAAGTAGATCCATCTTTACAATTCTTTCCAAGACACTGAGAGGTCTTGATACCTATGACATCCATCACCTTGTTCCCATTTGTGAGCCTGGACAGGCATCCCTCCAGATACACTGCTCAGGCCTTTTACTACAGAGATGATTGGAAACAGTAGCAAAATAGCTCACTTTTCATCCTCACTCTCTAAATCGTCTTTGCCCTCACGAAAGCCCCAAAACACATAACCACACACATAAATATCCAGATTTTACAGACATAATAAATAGCTGATGCTGCCTTTAAAGTTAAATTTACATAAGAGGAAAGACCGTGTCAGGAACACTTCAGCGTAATTTGGAAAAACAGCAAAAATAAAGGCTAACATTTACTGAATGTTTATGCTGGAAACAAGTATGATCTAATGTATTTAAAGTTAGTGAACTGAAACAGGGAGAGTTCTCCAGTGGTGAAAACCCCAACAATGAGGCTGACTAAGATGGTGTGCAGTATAGCGCTTAAGTACACACATTTAAAATAAAAGATACCTGGGTTTAAACACGGTTCCGTGGAGTACAAGCTGCTCTTTAACCATGCTGATATAGCATCAGCTGTATCATCTACCCAACAACTTGGTTCTAAGAACTAAGATAATGAATAAAAACACTTAGCTCAGTGCCTTACATACAGTAAGTGCCCAAAATCTATAGTTGTTCATATCTCCAAATAAACATAGATAATGAATCTCATTCTGTGTTTTACCTACTTAATACATTTCTATAATATAGCTGAATCTACTGTGTTCCTCTTCGGTTGAAGTGCATCTACATGCATGCACATTATGAGGAGATATTTTCCCATGAAAGTCCCCCAAGACAGACGCTTTTGACTCTACCACGTGTAATTACTAGGTATTAATACACGTGCCAAGCACACTGCTGAGATCTGTGGGGAAGGGGAAAAATTAAGGCATGGGCTATCACCTTCCAGAAATTTAATATCTAATTGGGAAGGGGGAAAATGTGTTTATTCAACAAATATTTGAAGCTCGTAAAGCACTGGTAAACATTTTGGAAAAAGCGAAAAGACAAAACTGATTACATTGAGAAGTTACATGATAAACTATGCCAAACTCCTTATAAATACATTGGGATTTTAACAACGGGAAAGCTCCATGAGAACTAAATGAGTCAAGATAGTATTTGGGTAGTGCATATGAATTGGATACACCGAAGAGAAAAGATATTCTCAGAAAAGGGAATACCATGGCTAAAGGGAAGAGGGTAGAACTGAGCATGGAACGTGAGAAAGGGGAGTGGAGTGCAGAAATCCTCTCATTGAGAATCAATCACGATTGCAACTATACTGATCATGTTACAGGTCCTCATTTAACTTTTTAAAAATGGGATTAGCAGAATGAATGTGAAGCATGACGAACAGTTCTGGCACATAGACTCCATAGAATATATATTACTATTATTATTATTATTATTATTAACTAATACAAACATTATCTAATTGGAGAAAAGAGTATATGGTATTAGTAGGAAACTCAAGTGGAATAAGTAAGGAAAAGCTGAATTATACACATAATCCAGGCAAAGCAGCCTGAACATGGAATGACTGTTGGCTTCTAAACAGAGGAGTCTTTATAATGTTACAAAAACTTGTTCTAGGAAGGCAGTATAATATGTGGGATATTTTGAAAATGAAGACATGAAGACAAAATATGCCAGAAGAATTGGCAGATGGGTAGCAGGGAACTGAAGAGACGGTTTTTTTGGAAAACATAAAAAAAACCCAGAAGGAGAGGAATCAAAAGTGACATAAGGTTTCTGCCTCAGGCAATAGCACTTAGGCATCACCTTAAGAACTAGGGTAAAAAATACGGTAGGGAGTATGTTTGGTGGAGAAGGATGTAAGACAATTTCACGTTGGAACTATTGCGTTTGATGCCATGGGAAGACTCAAAGAACTACTTTGGCAGAATATCCCACCTCAAAATGGTGGAATTAATTAATATGAATGAAATGTTTTTTATTGGGATGGGAAAGGATTAGGAAAAGGGACAGATACGTGGATCCATATATTAAGACACTGGCACCCACATTCATATCCAATAGTTTAAATTTGTGTCAAAAGCCTTATGTTGCTGTTACGTAAATATGACCTGGGAATAAAACAAAACCTGAGGAGATACATCAAATGTGATCATTAAAAACAAGTATTATTTCCTAGTTCTATTTCTTCATTTTCTCTTTTGTTTTTGTATTTGCTCAATTTTTGCTTTCTTCTCCCTCCTATTATATTAACGTGAAACTGCAAGAATTCGATAATAATAATAATAATAATGTTCTAGAGGCAATAAACAGAAAAACTGAGCAAGGGGGAGAAAAACATCCAAGAGTGACAGATAACAATACGTAAGATTTATTGAATCTTACACTGTCCCAAGTACTATGCAAAGCTCTTCGCAATATTGAGATTAAAGTCAATTTTATATGAGTAATGACTTTCTAAATCTAAAAATCATCTGGAATGTATTAAGAACGTGAGTGTTCAAGTTAGCTCCAGTTCCATTTGAATCTTGGCACCAAAATGGCTAAAAGTCAGTTATCTTCATCCCTATACCTCTTAAGGTTTTTATGAAAATTAAAGGAGAAATACATGTCTTTTACAAATAACAAGCTTCGATTTGGCATATGGCAGACATGCAATAAATATCTGCTTCTTCACAGAATTCACAACCGTCTACTGCTGTGTTCAGAATTATTGTACGCCGTCTTAGAATTCGGTTACTCAAAGGTAGAAAATGAAATCCAAAGTCATTTGACAGAACAGTACCTATCCAGAGTACCTATCCACAATAGGAGATAACCAGCAACCTAATTTTGCCATAAAACATTGTAACATATGTATGGGTTTCCATCTGAAATACGACATTCCATGTGTGTGCAGTCAATGGGCTGCTGTTCACAATATGTGAATCTAACTTCAAGACATCAAAATGGAAATGCCAGCACTCAAAGGGCACAAAGTGGATGTGCAACACCATGTGGCTGTTTCTGACCCTCATATTTGTGTATCCCCCAGGGAGCACATGCCTCACCCCCACACACTGGTCCATCAGTCATATTATGAAATGCTTCAATTCTGAAGTAATCCAAGTGTGAAGTAAAGAAGGTATTTAAAATTTGGTCAGTTTAACCGGGTTACTGTTGCTACTGCCTAATAAAGAAAAAGGATATACAAAATGGTGGAAAACAATCTGAAAACGTGAATCAGGATGCAACTCCGGTGACTCAACTTTTACAAGGTTTAAAAAAATTCTAGAAAAAATGCAATTTTGGCTCATATGGAACTCTTTCTCCCAGATTTATGCAAGAGGCTTGATGAAACTCCTTCCAGAAAGTAATGCTGGGGTGACGAGGGGGAGAATCCGGTCCCTCAGTTCAGGAGATTCAAGATCCCACAATATTTGTGGAATGTGTAACTTTGCATGACCTTACTAAGGCTTTAGGAAATATACAAAAGCAATTTTAGTTTTACTCTCCCTAGATATCGACCATAAATGTTCTTGAAAAGGTCTTATATTTCAGTAATTAAGGCACAATTACTTATAAACTATTTTATAATTCTTAACCATAACCTAAACCTTAGGTTCAAACATCTTATTCTTATAGATACTGGTCTATTTTAAAATCCAAAAATAATTACCAGCTATTTCACTTACTTTTTTTCCATCAAAGAATCAAATCTGATATTGGATAGTGGTTTACAATACTGCGTTACCTGGTAAACACACTTTAACTGTGGGTGTGTTACATTAAGACAGACAATTACGTTTCCCGTCACTTTTCTTTTGCTATTTCAAGTGGTTCTAATAAACAACCACAAGGGAGTGCTCATAAGTCACTCAACAGTAATGGCTAGAAATGTTTGTATGTGGTTAGAGGAATGAGTCTCCGAACATGTTTGGGGTTTGTTTGGGTTTTTTCTTCCCCTCTAAATATACATGAATTATAATTTTCTATAGACCACGGATTTTAAAATGCTATCCTATAGGAATTTTCAATGCTTGCTTTCACTGCTGAGAACCTTACAACAATGTGTTTGTCCAACAAAGTGAGTAGCAATGGACTGAAAGAATTCTAAAAGGTAATTCTTACATTTTCAAATCTCTCCCCTCTCCATGTGTTGCTTCCAATGTTGGTGCCAGTTACAGCTCATCACTGATCAATGATTCCAGTGTCCCATTATCCTGCAACTTACTCAACGGCACCGGGATGTAAGGTTACAATTCTCTACCTCAACCTTTCAAAGCACTGAAAGACTCAATTTTGAAGAGAAGACTTAATGATATTCTGCAGTGCTATCTAAAGCAACTGTTGGAGAAGGCCACAACAGACCACACAATTTACAGAAATAAAACTCAGATGGAGCAGCTCGTTGCTAAAATAATTTCTTGTTGTAATGCCTATGTAGCTCATCCACATGAAGTGGAAAGATCCCAAAGATATATAATAATGAGTGGATTGAACAAAATCAATGCTCAAGATATCTATAAACAGTCTCTGAGGTAAGAACAGATGATTTTCTGTTTTCGTGGCTGGGAAAATCAGATCAGAGTCCTAATTTGGGGATGACAGGGCAAGTAATCTGTCCTGTGCCTTGTTCCAACCCCGGTCCTGTTTCTCCCTCCCAAATAGCTTCCCAAGATGAAGCTCCATCAAATGGTCTAGGGCTCACCTAAGGCTCACTCCTGGATACTGGTCAAGTTCACTGTCCAAAGTTATACACGAGACAGTTTGTCTCTAGGTCAGTAAACCCAGTTCTTCTAAACTAGAACTCAAAAGCAAAAACTCACATAAGCTGTGGAGACGCACACAGGACCAAAACCTTCATGTAATAAAGTCATTCACATAATGAAGTCAAAGGCTAAGTGTATTTTATTTTTATATCCTTTAATATGAGCAAATTACTCTAAAAACCATGTCTTTACTAAAAAAAGAGTTGTGTGAGGTTATCTGGGTACCACAGTAATCCATTTAATCTCTACTTGAATGTCACCTGCTACCTTCATACTGAGTGTTTTCATTCTACTTACTAAGTTGATGTTCCATTATGAACCCCACCCCCCTGGACCTCACTTGTTCAGACCCAACTCTTACTTAAATTTAATATTACTTTCATCTTTTCTTCACCATAACCACTAGTAATACTTTTCTTATAAGAATATACAGAGAAAATAAATCTAAGTGTTTGAAGAATGGTGCTATATGAATCCCCTCTTCTATTTCAAAGGTAAGTAGAGGTAGTACACTCTCCAGGAGAGTACACTAGTTTATATTTAATTCTTGGTTTATACCCTGACAACTGAGCAATGGTTAAGTTACACAACCTCACCAAGTCTCAGTTTTCCCTTCTGTATAATGCAGATGATAATATGCCTTTACCTCATAGCATGTTTATAAAGATTAGATTTTATATTTTCCGTATAACGATCACAAGAGTTTATTCATATAAACTTATACTGGCCTCCTATTAAATTCATTCTTTTGATCAGGCCAACTGTAATGCATATATAATTTTTTTAAATGAACTACAAAGTTGCTACTGGAGTTATACAGTGTGAGAGTGAAATCTCACCAGCTGTGAAGGCGTCTTAAATGGAATAGAGTGGTTACCAGGGCCAACAGCAAGCAGTCTTCTGCTTCTAGAGCTTATGTGTCTTCACATAACTCTAGTTAAACTTTGCTATTTTTGTAATAAAACCATCTGTACTCATAAGATGAGGGAGTAGAGGAGCATTCATCCATGGGGGAATTGACTTTCACAGAATCTGGCTAAGAAAGTGGAGGAGAGGGGTACACTGCAAAATTTCCTATAATCCACTATGAACTCATAATGTCAAAACTCTAGGTTGCACCAAATGAAATTCTCTGAATACTGTTATTTGAATCAGAAAGGTAAGTTATTTATCTTAGCTTGTTTGTTGTTCTTAAAACTACTTTTGCTTTATTCCTTCCTACCCAGCAATCTCTAATGGGAGGTTAAACTGAGAATATTTGTAAAGCATTCAAGCATTGTTGAAAACATTTGTGAACACCAGCTATAATCATATTACCACCTCACAAACTTGTGTCTTATTGCCATCCTATTACTTATTCATTTATACTCTAAAATAATAAAGGCTTAAAAAATATCAGCAGAAAAAAAAAGGGTCAAACTGCTTTTCAGCTATAAATAATAATTTATAAAGGTCAAATTAGATTTGACACCTTAAAAGCTACTGAAATTACTCTCAACATCCTGCACATGTACACATCCTATACATTCCTGTAATAAATTATTTTCTATCAATTTTGACCAAAAAGTATACATTTAGCAACCGCACTTTTATAGAATATATGGCTGCATTACCTCAAAGGTCATGCAAAGATGTTGAATTTAAATATACTTTTGAGAGCACAGGCTCCAGAAGATATAATAAATGCTACAACCTCAGTTGTTTCAACAGATTAATTAATCACCCCTGCATTTTGCAAAGATACTGGTAAGGTTACTTCAACCAGTCCTCTACCTTTGGACATTCTCAGGAAATGCTACATCTGCTGAACTTGTGCACGTCTGCTGGCAGTGCTATTAGGTTCTGATGATGCGCTCATGTTTGTTAACACTATAGGAGATGGCCAAAGATTTTCCCATAACACAGCTGACCCCTGTATGTATCAATGTCCTCATAGTGATGAAAACATTACCTCCCCTCCCTCTCCCCCACGTCAAAAATCAGAAACACTGTATATCCTGAGCGGAGTCAATTATGGCCTCAAGATGATTTTTTTCTAGGTTCTTCTATCTCTTAGCTTAGAGCAGGGATGTCCAAACTTTTTTCAAGGTTTTTCACCAAGAGCCATATGCGGTCAACTACACAAACAGCCGGGCCACCCACTGGAGGTGAAGTACGTATTGCCTCACCTGGTTTATTTAAGTAAACTAAATGTATTTTTGGAATTTGCTGCAGGGCCAATTCACAATGGATTGCGGGCTGCAGTTGGCCTGTGGGCCGCAGTGTGGACACCCCTGGCTTAGAGGGATCAAAGTGGCTTAATATGTGAAGGGAGAAGGGGAAGGAGCCTCAACAAGTTGATAATTTATGTAATTCAATGTTTATCTCCACCTCCCTTTTAATGCTATTTCTTCTTGCTAATATTCGTCTACCCTTCTTGGTAGTCAGTACAAAGAGTATCTTTGGAGAGAGAAATTAAAATCACTCATCTGTTTTAAATTCTTCATTTGTGAATTTAAGCAAACATCTAATAGTCTTGGCAAAGTTTATAAGAGAAATGAAAATTCATTCAATTCCCAGCGTCAGTCATTTTACAGCCTGGACATTGTAGTAGCTGCATGTCAATGTCTTTTAATCATAATTGTTCAATATTTATGTGATGCAGACTGTTCAAGCCTTAAGGAAGATTTAAGATATCCCAATATGTATGCAATTTCTTAAATTGCTAATTGCAGTTTTACAATAATGGGGACAGGATGTAAGGAAAGAGAAAGAGGGGAGAGGTGAAAAAGGAGGAAGGAATTATGCAGGACAGAGATGCGTTCAAAACAAAGTACAGATGGACCTAATACGAAGAGTGACTGAGAACGATTACAAAGGTAAGTTAGGGGGCAGTGGTGTGCTGGGGCTGGCTCAGAGAAGCTGGAAACCACAGGGCATACTTCTCCCAACCTGAATTCAGTGACCTTGTATCAAAATCAGGTGATGTGGTCGTATTTACAGAAATGAGCAAGCATTACAAATCAGCAACAGAGAGACGGACACACCATCACCATCCCAATCTCGAGTGCTTGCTGTGAATTAACTTTTTACCAGCATCTCACTGCTTGAAGCTCAATATGTATTTGGAAGATACCAATATTAAACTACAAACAATGACAGAGTGCTAACTGTATAAGATTTCTTTTATCGAGTTATTAATGCATCTCTTTTAAACAAGTATCCGTGGGCTTATAACTTTTCTAATTTAGTATATCTTTCCCAATACCCAAAAGATTAATTAACTCCTTTCTACTTCTTTACACTGGAACTTATTTTCACACAAAGCAAGACTGTTGGATTTCTGGGCTCCTACAGCAACACCTTGAACAAACTTCTACTACA
This sequence comes from Rhinolophus ferrumequinum, assembly GCF_004115265.2. NCBI lineage: Eukaryota > Metazoa > Chordata > Mammalia > Chiroptera > Rhinolophidae > Rhinolophus > Rhinolophus ferrumequinum. The sequence goes on along the minus strand of NC_046294.1, from coordinate 70,745,679 downwards.
GCACTGATGCCAAATAGTTTTAGATTCGCAAGTCTAGCTGAGTGATAGCAGGTTTCTGTGGTGCTAGGTTGAGAATTCAGAAGCTGAATCTTGCTATTAAAGGAACGACCACAGAATGTTGGCTATAAACATCTCTTGTTAACAAGAGTGACAGTAGTCGAGCTGCCTGTTATTTATCTATCGATCTTTCCAGGCCTACAAAGGTGGAGATAATGTCTTATTGATTTTTTTAATAGTCATTGCCTAACAAAGTGCCTTGCCATCATGGAAACAACATACCATGGCTAAAACTGATGAATAAAGTTATTTCTGATACCTATAATTGGTACCTGTATGTATGACTTACTATAGCAAATACTGTTCCTCTTATTACTGAGGATGGCAACCTACCTATAGGAAACTAAGTATTTTTGAAACTAAGGGAAGTTTCTCTATAATATGTACTCCGATATTTGTGGTATAATATAGGTAGCAATCTATCTAGGTAGCAAGCTGAAGCCAAATTCACTGATAATATCTTTAGAAAAAATTTCAGTCACACAAAAACATGATTAATTTACAATTACTTCTTTCTTATATTCACACAAGGTTCTTTACTTATAAATTGGTTTTGGAAAAATATGTATACACTACTGTACTCCAAGTCAAAACTTCACAGAGGACTCACCAATATCATATGAATGACCATTAAAGTGGAAAGAGCAGTAATCCCCCAAAAGTAAGATATACCTATCAGCTTCCAAATTCTCCCTACTCCTTTCTTTTTAAGGTTCATTTCACTACTGTGCTGAGCTGAAAACGCAAAAAAAAGAAAAAAATCATATGGCTTTGTTAGATTTTAGGTGGAAACCAGGAAAGGGGTTGGGGGTAGGAGAGTAAGTTATAGAATAACAGGCCTGAAATCATGAAGGAGAAAAGGAAACAAGGGTCAGTCCCATCAGGTTAAGTGGGAAAATGAATTCTAGAGTATTGCTGAACACTTACTATGGGCCAATAGAGTTCTTCTGCAGTACTTACAACAGCTGTATGAAGAAGATACTCTTATTATTATTCCTATTTTTCAGATAAGGAAGGGAAATCCAAAGAGGCTAACTAATTTGCCCAAGACCACAAAGAGTTAACAGATGGTAGAGTCACATGAACTCAGGCAGCCTGACTCTGGAGTCTGCCTTCCTAACCACTCTCATCTACCACATTACACCACTCTTGGATGAGAAACATACACTGCAGGACCAAAACCAGACTTATTTTGCACCCAAATAAAGTTATAATGAAATGTGAGTATAGCTATCATTAAAAAAAAAAAAAAATGTCAAAGCAAAAAAAAAGCTATAGCTAGAGTGATGAGATTTTTTTTCTAATTTCTAAACCTTGAAATGAAGATATTATTTTCCGTATTACAAATCTCTTTTGGAAAGTGATATGCACTTTTTATTGCATCTCCAGTTTCACTATTGTGCTGATGCCATGTTTATGTGTGTGATAAAAAGTCAAGCTGAGTTGAATAATAATGATTTTCCTTGACTTATAAAATGCTTAGTTGTAATAATGTAATGGAGAGGTAAGAATCGGCACAGACACAGAGAAGACTGGGAAGAGATTACCGTAATTATTATCTTAAAATAGGAGCATTTTACCCAAATAATTCTACCCAATTAAAGTTTGGGAAATGAGAGAAAAAGAGGTATTCTTTCTAAAACATAACTATAGTAGTACTTTTTTTCCTAGTTCTCATCCTGGTACAACACTTACTTGAGCTGTTTATGTCACATACTATCTTGTTATAAATAAACACAGGAAGCAATGTAACTGGAACTTGTACAGTTTAAAAAAATAGTACCGGAAGCTAACACACACACACACACTCTATCTTCCCTATAAACTACCCATGTAGTGACTGCTTAATGTGAGTATTTTAAGGACCTCTGCGGGCTATGGGAAGAGAAAATAATCTTTTGAAATAAATAATCCCTTAACTGAATAAACCAACAAATTGAACCATAGTATTGGTAAAAATAAAACCAGGAAAAATTAATTAAAAGAGAAAACTTCTGAGCTTTATTTAACATAGAATTACAGAAGTCCATGGGTACCCAAAAGTTAGCCAATTCCTACAATTTAGCAAACAAAAGATATGATTTATTTTGCAAAGATTTTCTTTTAAACTTTCCCAGGCATTTGAGTGCAGGCTCTTAGTCATAGCTAAGAAATACTTCCCAAATAAGTTCCGTATGTTATAACTCTTGTCCCTGGTCTTTTCCAAAGCCAGGTCTGCTCATAAACTGTGGGCCAGTTTTCCACTCTATACAGCTGTCAAAAACTTTTCTTACCCAGTGAAGAACCTCTTTCATTCCTTTCTATGAGGATTTATATCATGTGACATATGAGTGATATGTCAATACTAGGGAAATTCTCTTTACAACACATGACAAACAACATAAAAAATAGTACACTTCTCCTTATCTATGAAAAGTACGTCCCAACAGAAAACACCATCATTTAATAAATCATTAACATCTGACCTCTTTTGGTCTTACCCTCATGCCATGGCTTGAATTACTTTCAGTTCATAGAACTGGCTAAAAGGATGTTTAAGATTCTTCCCCAGAAAATAAAGCTTGGAAACTACTTTCCTCCTGACAGCGGCAGACAGCCTGAGACACTCCAACGTCGGCGCATCTATGATGATGTGAAAAATCTGACATAATACGAAGCAGTAATGTTTTGCTATGGGACACCTCAGTCATCCTATACAATTACAAAAAGGTATGGAGAAACAATCTCTTTTCTCTCTCTCTTTTTTTTCTTCCTCTTAAACAATTTAGAGATACTCTATTCAGTGGAAAAGAAAAGTTAGCTCCGCAGATGTACAGATGCCCAATTTACACAATCAGGAAGACTTGCTTCTGGCACAACCCTACTTCTTATCTCAATGCTACCCGATGGCCTTTTGATGTAATCTGCTTTTGAGAATTCGCTTGCAGAGTAAAAGAGGCAAAGACAGCGTCAACTAACTTACTTCTCAAGATAAAACTCTACACCCCATCCATGGGTAACTTAATGTAGTTTCATGCTTCAAATATGAGGTGAAGTGATGGCTTACAAACAGTACCTCCAGTCTAGACATTTCTGCCAAACTCCCCATAAGTAAGCCAAGTGTTTGTGCCATTCCCACAGGCACCTCAGAAACACACCTTCGAGACAGGTCCCAGCTTGCTCCAATCTCTCGATTTGTCTCCTCTCAGTGAATGACACCAAATTTAGCCAACTGCCCATCATCCTAGACCAGGGTCTCTTCTTCATCTCCCACAAACCAATTCATGAGCTCCCCCACTGCCTTACCATGCATCCCATCACAGCTCCCCAACATTAAAACAACATCCACCTTATACATCTCTCAGCACCCAGTTTCGCAACCATCCATATTTAATTTTTCATACCGCTGCCAGAATGATCTCTCCAAAAAAAGATTAGGGCATTTCCCAGCTTTGATCATCTCTCCACAACCTTCAATATAAAAGGCCTTTCCTGAGCCCAGTATCCCAAGATCCTTAATAAAGGGGCCCTTCCCTACCTCCCAGTAAGCATTTCTTCTGCCACGCCCATGTGAGAAGTCTTCTCTTTTCCTATATAACATGACTTACAAGCCCTAGATCACACTGCAACCATTCTCATAGCTTCCCTTACCTGGCTCACGTGTTTCATTCCCTATCTAAATATCTCTTACTTATCTAGCCTTTAAACCTCAGCCCAAGGGTCCCGTTCCCTAATATTCCCAGTGCAAGTTTTAAAGGGCCTTATTCCAACTCCGACACGATTATGATCAGACCATTATCGTAGCAGATTACAAAACTCTGTGGGCCACAGTGTGCCCCTCTGTCTTTCTAACCAAATGATGGGTATTCCTGAGGAAACACCAATGCCTCCAGCTTTCATTTGTGTATCCCCCCGCCCCCCCCCCCCCCCCCGTCAGGGCTTAGAGCAGTATCTGAGGCAAACAGTTACAGGGCAAAAAAAATTTCTGGACCCAAGCCCATTGGCTGGAAGTGGGGGTAGGGGGCAAGTTGGGGAAGGAGTTGGAAGAGACGTTAAGAGAATAGAAAATGCCCAAATCAAACTGAAATAAAATGGACAATGGTGGACTTTGCAGTCATACAAACTAAATGTCATTTTCCTATTCATATACCAGTTTCAGTCTCAAACAGTAGTCCATTCATTCATGTGCTAGTTGAGTGTGAAGTGTTCTGAAACCACTAAGGAAGAGAAAACCGACATGTATGGATTTCAATATTAAGCCTCCCCCCAACTTTTGTCTCTTTGGGGGAAAGCGAGGATTTTAACACATAATGAATGTAGGCCACCTTCCACTTGGGCATGCCAGGTTATAGCTTTTACCTATACGTGCAAAGAAAAGGTTAATTATGTCATTCAATTTTTATTTCTACTTTTAAAAGGTGAATGGATGAGGTTAATTTCTGGAACTTATTATGGTTCTTTATCAACTCTAGTCATCATTTTTGAAATGAATCGTGAATAAGCACTGGGGATAGGGTAGGGAAAACAGGCAAGCTAAGTGCTATTTGGCAAAACAACTTACCCCGAGATATTTATTAGGGATGAATAAGCAACAGGCTGCTGTCTTATCACTGGAAGATGCCTTGCTACCCTGTGCCAAGACTTCAATTAGGCTTATAAACACTCTTCAAAGAATGAGGCATCAGAAACACAATTTCTCGTGGTCCTTGAGCTTACCAGACAGGGAACATACTATCTACATTACGAAGGTACTAAATTACATTACTGGGTTACAACTAGAGCACGTGGGCCAAAAGGCGAAAACAAGGGCAAGCCTAGGTCAAGTTGTAAAGTGGATAAAATTTGTGTTCAGAAACTTCTACCTCGGCAGTTATCCCAAAGCCTTTGTTTGGCCTTTTTCTTTAGCGAGTGTCTTTATTCAGGCCCCATACTACCATCCCCATTTCTCTCCTATTACCGTTAATGCCCTCACCAAAGACTATGATCCCAGGGACCGTGAATCCTAAATATTTCCAACCATTACCACCATCTTTGTCCTGCGATATTAGTTTTATGGTTTCTTTCAAGAAGACTTTTCTCCATGCTTCCTAACAACTAGTAAATGTGATTTACTAACAAGTACTAACCTGTTCTGTACAATCTGCAAGCTATCTGCCCTTGGGGCACATAAAACAGTATGACAATCCAAAACAGTAGGAGGTTTCAGTGCCATGAATGGTCCAGTGAGAGAGAGAATTGGTTGGTGAAAAAATAGTTGCCTACTATATCTACATATGTGGCAAAATGTGGCTAGGTTCTTGTCTAAACTGATGACAACTTGACTGTAGTCCAGGTTCGTATCTAGATAACATGGTAATAATGCTTTCATTCTTGGTTTACATACATAGATAGTGAATGTAGGATTAACAGATAGATACTCAATGAAGGATACATAGACTATTCCTCAAAACTTTTCAGGTGAAAATTTAAAATTAATCACAATGTTGAATTGCTTATAAACCAAACCTAGAAGTTCCCAACGCTTTGGTTTACAATACTTCAGCCATTCGGCTGTAATTCATGAGTTAATGCCTGTGACTCAAATGGTTTTCAAGCAAGTATGTGTTGTGGAATCCATAGGCTCTGCTCCGATGGCACTATTAGAATTCAGAAAGACCGTCAAATAAGCAAAAAATAAACAAGATAATGCCAGACAATGATAAAAGCCATAAAGAAAACAAGTTGATGTGACAAAAAAAAAAAAAAATGATGGCAGCGGGGATACTAATTTAAACTGGGTAATAAGCAAAGGGCTCTCTGAAAAGGTACCTTGGAACTGAGTCATGAATTACAAGCACGCCTCACCACCACCCCAAACCTCCAGTCAAAGGTCTAAAAGGGTTTCAGGCACAGAGAACAGCAAATGCAAACATCGTAACACAGAAGCACATCTGACACATCAATGGAAGGAAAAGAAGGCCGGCATGACTAAAACATATTGAAGGCAATACAGATGCAAACAGAGTCCAAAGGCCTTGAAAAACATGGTATGGAATTTAGATTTTATTCGATTAGCTGTCATAGAAATACAGAATGTGACAATGACAAAGGAATGCAAATTATATTATAAATAAGCTTCACATTTGCACTACACACCATTACTACTTATTAAACAGTTGTTACCTCTTAAGGTTTTTAAAGCCACCGTCACTGCAAAGAATGGCGAAATCCACTGGGAGCTGAAGGGAAGTTCTGCCCCTCAGTTGAACTCAACTGCTGCACAAACCAAAAAGCAACAATAAAAAGAACTATGGAAAAACCCTTTGGTATTAACTGCCAAGAACTTCCTATCAAACCAAAATACTCATAGTTTTTATCTAGGACTCTGCACCGCCAAGAGCTTACCAGATTAAAGCAACCACTTTCTAGGGTGAAAGAAAGAGGATTTTTGTGTCTGAATGAACCTGAGTGGTGACCTCCATTTATGACAGTCAATGTCATCTAATTATAAAGTAAATGTATACACAAAAAATGTATACGTCTTGATTTGGGACTATTTCATGGCGTATCTACAAGTTGAATCTATTTTTCACCAGACAAGGTTAAACTAGAAGATTAAACCAAAATCATCTAGGGCTACGGGGCAACACTGAGGTAATCATACCTAATATTGTCCCTTTTAGAAGTAAGGAGATTGATGCCCAAAGAGGTTAAAATTGGCCAAATATGTAATAACAGAACCAACACTAACATAGTGCCTTGTACCTACTTGAGTTAAAATGAGCTCATGTTTCTCCTCACTCAGTGATCACCTATTAACAATTTAACACAAATTTGGGGAAAATTTAAACACTCTTCTACATTATCAAGAAGCAATTAGGAACCTCATTAGAGATAGATAGCTTTATACAAATTCTACCACAAGAATATTACAATCCTAAAAGTTGAATGCCTCAGCTACCCTTCCTTAAAAGAAATCCCCCCTTCTTTTACTTTTTAAACCCTTCCAAGGGGCATAATATGGGGGGAGGGAGGATGATTCTGGTCAAATTTTCTCTTCTTCAATTGTTCTAAAATGAACTTATTTAGTAAAAGAAGTTTTAAAAAATTAGCATCAAATACTAAACATTTACTATTATTAGCATTATAGAGATAGAATATTCCAATTTATATACTTCATTTATTGATGTCAAGGCCCTTTTATTATTACTGCTCAAAAGTAGAAAGTCTTGAGCAGTCTCTTGAGCACCCATGGGAGGAACTGAGCCCCCAAGGGACAGAGGAATCTTTTCAAACTTGGTCTCCTCTTTGAAAATCCCTGCAGTAGAAACCCACTCTTACTGACAGAATGTGGCAGGGACCTCAGAGTGAGCTGAGGCGAAAAACAAAGGGACAAATAATTTGTTATATTCATTTGCAAGGGATTAATGTCCATTTTATAAGAAATGTAAGAAACAATTAACTATTCTAAAAGATTATGGAGGGCATGTTTAATGCACACCGTAAATCCATGCTTTCAGAAGTTCTTTCCTACTTCTATAATAACATCGTTACTGCTTAACCAGCAATTTGAAACCTAGTTCATTTTTTCACTTCTGATTTAACTTACGGTCTACAAAGTAAAAGCTAAGGCCTCTGGGCCAAATCACACATCTAACATCTAAAAGTTGACAAAGTGCTCTGACATTACATTATCTTTATAGGTGAGGTCTGTGAAAGTCTAGCCCCTAGTTTCCTTTTTATGTCTTAGGAACCGCCAATTATTTGAGCTAAAGCTGAACACACTGCTTAATTATCAGTCGCTCTTTACTGGTAGTGGTTCACAAGGTATTGATTGTCCTTGGATAATGGTACTTCTGCTCTGAACCATCTCAGGACCTTATTCCAAATATCCTCAAGTTACTCCTTTCCATTTTCTTCAGGGCAGATCCTGTCAAGAGTGTTTCTGTTTATCTGAAGAGTCAAAGTTTAGTATGTTTTTTCCAATTAACCAGATTTTGATAATTCCAAAACTGTGTTCACAGTCACTCATATTAATCTTTTTTGACTATAGAGAAAGCTCAGGTCACTTTGATTTATTAAGGAAAAGGACACTTGGCTTCCATTAACAATTCATCTGAATGATCACAAAATATCAATGAAATAGATTCAGGCTTTGCAGACACTGCTATATCTCAAGAACATACTCATGTCATAAGAATGCCTCGTCTAGAGTTGTCAGTTCATTCTCCGTTTAATTCTGTAAGAACTGAGGTAGCACTTACTACCTACTTATCACACCTTGCTAGATACTAAGAGATGTGAGGCTAACTATACTATAGTTGTGTAAATGAGATGTAGTATATATACTAGAGTATATAACATATGGAAGTACATAGTATAGAATACATGGACGGTCCTTGTCTTAAACAAGATTATAATTTTATTGAGACATTAGGGACACTAGGAGAGTTTCACAAGGGTGAATATTGGTACAAGACTAAATGATAAAAAGTCTGTAGTAACAGTATTCTATCAGTGTTACATTTCCTAATTTGGATAATTACACTGCAGTTATATAAGTGAATGTCTCCATCCTAGGAAATATACACTTTAATATTTAGGCATTAACAAAAAGAATGGTGGTTGCAACTTACTCGACAGAGAAAGAAAGAGTACTGAAGCAAATCTGGCAAAATGTTAACTGGTAAATCTTGGGGACCGATATATGAAGGTTCTTTGTGCTATTCTTGAAATTTATCTATAAAATTTAAATTACTTCCAAAAAAGTTTAAATTTTTAAAATAATTGCTAATGGAAATATGAGAAACTCAAAATCAAAAATATTTTACTAGAACCAATTACTTAGTCATGATATATTTACCTCTAGAGAATAGAAAATAGAAAGCAATCAGTAGCATTTAAGTTGTACACAAGGGACAGGCTGAAAATAATAGAGAGGTGTTTTAAGTTCCAAAAGCTATATATTTAGCGGGCTTTTTAAAATTTATGTATATTTTGAGGTTTTCCATTTAGTTTAACTCAAAAAAAAAAAAAGCACCTTACATGTCTCAGTCATGTCTTATCTAAAAGTAAAACTTAACCATTTTACGATAAATAATAAAAGTGTAAATACATAAAAAGTTTCACAAAGTCATGATTTATGGCAACGTTTATTTGTAATTTTAAACTATTAGGGAAGTCAGAGTGAACAACAGACCATAAATCCCTACTAAGTTAAACTTGGTATTTTCCAACCATACTTCACATTCCTCCTTTAACTCAGGGTTCCCCAAACGTCATAAATATTGCACGGCCAATTTCAGACCTAAAAATTGATATTTTATCTAGTATAGCGCTGATTGTCCGTGACTGAAAGTTTTGTGTAAATGATATGTAGTGTATATACCATGTAGATATGTAGTACATAGTCTACCTTTCAAAGTATACACATAATGTAAAATTCTAACCTTCCCTCAGGAACCAATAACAAAGTTTACTCCACTGATTTATAATTACCTATAGTATCCATTAGCATAGGAAACTAAAAATTGATTTGTGACAATTGTAGGGAAAAGATCTGGATCATGAAATTAGAAGAATAACTACGACTAACTGGCTGAATGATCTTGGGAAAGTCACTAGAACTTTCTGAGGCTCAGTTTCTTCATCTACAAAAGGATGAAATTGGACGGATTTCTCAAGTCATTTTCAAAGCTCTAATGACTTGTCACTCTTAAGTATGCTTTTATTTGCTATTGTCTTGATTTTGATGAATGACCCAAAATCTCAAAAAAGAATCCTCCTTTGGTTGGCCTCAGAATCACACTAGCTAGGTGTAAGATGAGCCTATAACTCCATCATTAAACATATAGTAAGAATCATTCAAACATACTAGACATCTTCTGTCAGATCTATTCCTGGCAAATGTCGGCTTAAACCACAGAGGGAGAGAATAGAAGGAAAAAGCAATTAGCTCTTGCTGTCAATTGGAAATCCAATCAAATAGATATAAATAATATAGAATACATATAAATGTACTCCATATTACTTATAACCAAATGAAAACTAAATATTTAATTGGGATGAAATAGAAAGGATGAATATAAGCATATAATTATGATAAAGATCTAATTCACTCTCCTTCTGGGATATTCTTTCTCAGATACATGTAATATAATATGTACTATGCTTGTGATAGGCACGGTAACCATGAATTTTCCAATCAACATCTTTGTTGTGCCTGAGAATCTTATGTTAATCTGTTCAAATCTTCTATGAAATAAGCCTAGCTACAAACAAAGTTACAATGCAGTATTTAAAAATAACAAGCACCACCATCACAAAACACATATAGAATATGATAAAGCATAAAATCAACATCACCTTAGGTCTTACTAAGGTGTGATAACCAATAATCTTTAGGATTAAAGCAGAAGATTATAGTATCTGTGTATAACTGTGTATTTACAGAACATAAAATGATGGAAAATCATAAAATCATTTAAATTCATTTGAAACTCAACAATAAATTCAAGCTGGAGGTCTCTTTGCGGATCTTAAGCTGGAACGGCACACCATGGAAGAGAAGGGATGTCATATGTTAGATTTTGTCACTTTTCTACCCGAACACCTTGGGGACAGCGTTTTTCTATTAAAACGGTATGAAATGTTTAAAAAAGATGAACCCCTTTACTAGTTGAAACATTTCAGACTTTTCATGAAAACATGCAATCTAACGTGAAGTATTTCACTCAAAGTGTTTGGTTTGTGAAATTGGATAAATGAAGTCATCACAAAATAAATTGATAAATCTTTTGAAAGTTAAAAACCAAGGTTTCTAGACAGGAAGTCTTATTCAAGAGCCTCAAATAATCACTTCAGTATACTGGATCCAGCACCCACAAAACGTTCTCAGAATTCGCTATCTCAAGCAGACGGGTGACCCTATACTCGGTTACCACCTCTTTCCTCCACTCCTTCTCCCCCATCACTTTGTTCACAACTTGGTCATAGCATTTACCATCCTCCATTTTAATTTGTTTGGCTATATAGTCCATCTGAATTCCTGCCCACTTCCTTCTGCTACTAATGGTGCCTCCAGCACTTCAGGTTGTGAACTTGAACTTCAGACTACTAGCATTGCCTTAGCCTTCGGTATTTAAGTATCTTCCTATATCTTTCCAACTTACTGCTCACAGCCTTTGGGTTGGCTTGAATACCTAATGACAACTCGTGTTCCCCTACATTTGATTTCCATATCTGTTTCAGACTATTACAAATTAAAGCCACACCCAAGCCCAAACCCCACAAACTTGTCCTGAACTTAGCGGACCTAAGGAACGTAGTAGACTAAGTTTTGATCCATGTAAAGTAAAATTTTCTATTAATCACAGATGTGCTATAAAAGGAATGTTCTGGATCTAGAGAGTATAGCACGGTGGCTATAAGAATTTATTCTACACTAGATGACCTGGGTTCAAACCCCACTCTTCTACTGTCTACCTGACTGAGATTATAATGTAACCTTTCTAAGCCTAAATTTTATCAGCTGTAGAATGGAAATACTAATCACCCTAATAAAAATTTATTTCACACAGCTGTAAATGATGACTCGAGAGGTTTAAATGAGGTTATATGTAAAGGGTTAAGATACTGCCCACCATGTAAGACGCACTGACCTAGCCAACTATTAGAAACGGGATATGTCTTTTTATTTTCCAAACCTCACTGCTTCTTATGAGCCCTTGAAACAATACCATAGGCAAAAAAAAAACTGTCACCATTTCCCAGGGATACTTAATATAATTTTTAAAAATCTACCTATCTCATTTTAAAACATGTCTTCAAATTTATTAACAGTCCTTCCAGCAAAAGGTGGAACTCACAGCCACATGCAATATAGTATTAAACTGGACTCCTGTATTACACCATACACAAAAATCAATCCAAATGAATTAAAGACTTGAATGTAAGAACTGAAATCATGAAACTCCTAAACAAAACATAAAGAATAATCTCACTGACATCAGTCTTGGCAACGATGTTTTGGACTTGACACCAAAATCAAATGTAACAAAAGCAAAAATAAACAAGTGGAACTACATCAAACTAAAAAGCTTCTAAAGCAAAAGAAACCATCAACAAAATAAAAAGGCAACCTACCAAACTGGAGAAAATATTTACAAATCATGTATCTGTTAAGGGGTTAATATCCAAAATATATACAGAACTTATTCAACTTAACAGCAAGAGAACAATTCTATTTAAAAAATGGGCACAGGATCTGAATAGACATCGTTCCCAAAAAAACTATACAGATGGCCAACAGGTGCATGAGAAGGTGTTCACCGTCACTAATCATCAGGGAAATGCAAATCAAAATCACCTCACGCCTGTTAGAATGCCTACTACCAAAAAGACAAGAAGTAAGTGTTGACAAAGACGTGGAGAAAAGGGAATTCTTGTGCACTGTTGGTGGGAATGTAAACTGTGTCAGCCACTGTAGAAAACAGCATGGAGGTGCCTCAAATGTTAAAAATAGAACTTCCGTATGACCCAGCAATCCCACTTCTGGGTATTCATCCAAAGAAAACAAAAACACTAACTCCAAAAGATATCTCCATCTCCATGTTCACTGCAACATTATTTATAAGTATTTACATTATTTTACAGCATTTTTTTACTATAGTCAATATATGAAAACAACCTAAGTGTCTCTTCTCAGATGGTGGATAAAGAAAATGTGAAACAGAGATATAGAGATACAGATATATAAAGGAATATTCAGCCATAAAAAAAAAAGAAATTCTGCCATTTGAGATAACACGGATGGACTTTGAGGGCATTATGCTAACTGAAATGAGTCAGACAAAGACAAATACCATATGATCTCACTTATATGTGGAATCTTAATTTAAAAAAAAGAATTGATAGATACAGAGAACAGATCATAGCTGCCAGAGGCAGGGCAGGTTGGGGGGTGTAGGGACGGGGGACAAAATGGGTGAAGAAGGTGAAAAGGTAAAAACTTCCAGATATAAAATAAATAAGTCCTAGGGATGTAATGTACAGCATGGTGACTATAGCTAATAATACTGTACTGTATCTTTAAAAGTTGCTAAGGGAGTAGATCTTAAAGTTTTCATCACAATAAAAAAAAAATGTAACTATGTGAGGTGATGGATGTTAACCAGACTTCTTGTGGTGATTATTTTGCAATATATATAAATATCAGATCATTATGCTGTACACCTCAAACTAATGTGCCATATGTCAATTAGCTCAATTTTTAAACACTTGAACTAAGAACAAACAAACAACAACAAAACAAAAATTAAAACAGTGTTTGTTCAAAGGATGGAGGTCGGGTTGTCCCACTTTCCCTCCACTTTTGTCAAAGTGGCCACACACACCATTTGTTGCTCGAAAATGACAAGAGATATACCTGTCCACAGACTAAATTCATTCACAACTTTCTCTCACTTGATCCAGAGAATGCCTTCAAAAAACTTTTAAAAGATCTATTCCAACAAGAACCTTTATAAGCTGCTGGCAGGTGTGCAAATGGTACAGCCACTTTGAAAACAGGAATTTTCTTAAAAAGTTAAACATACATTTACCATACAATCCAGCAACCTCACACCCAGTTGTCTAACCAAGAGAAATGAAAACATAGCCACATAAAAACTTGCACACGAATGTTTATTGCAGCATTATTCATAACAGCCAAAATGTGCAAAACTCAGATATCCATCAACTGGGGAATGGTTAAACAATATTGCTATGTCCACACAATGGGATACTTATTCAGCAGTAAAAAGGAATGAAGTCTGATACATGCTATTACATAGATGGACCTCAAAAACATTATGCTAAGTGAAAAAAACAAAACAAAAAAAACACCTAATGTATGATTCTATATGAAATATTCAAAAAAAGTAAATCTGGAAAGTAGGTTAGGAGTTACCTGGGGCTGGGGATTAACTGGAAACGGGCCTGAGGAATTGGATTGTGGTGATGAGAATGTTCTAAAACTGTACAGGGCTGACGCCTGCACCTCTAAATTCACTAAAAACCATTGAATTGTTCAGTTAAAATGAGTTAATTTTTGGTATGTAAATATACTTTGACAAAATTGTTAAAAAAAAAAAAGCATGCAGTGCATAGGCTATCTAAAAGCAAGGGTTATTCCACTCTGACTGTATTCGAAGTCTAGCTAACGCAGTGACATAACCCCCATACTCAACAAACATAGAATATAATGGAATGTTAACATTGAAAATGAAAAACTGAGAAGCTTACAAAAAAAAAAAAAAAAGACGGAAGCCAATTCCCCACGTCTTGAACTAGGATGGGCTGGTCTAAGTGACTCACCCTACCATCTATAAAGCAGCAGTAAGGCACTGTGTGACAAGTGCACTGTGTGACTTCAGGGACTACCTCAAACAAGGCAATACAGCTTCTGCCTGGCTCTCTTTTCACTGGGACATGAACTCTGGAAGTCCTGATTCCACACGTAAGGCGTACGAGAGTACCCTAAAAGACCCCATCAAGAAAAATGCCCAAGGAACCCAGTGCCAGCCTCCTATTGTTGAGTCTTTCCAGCATCAACCAGAAGACATGCGAATGAGCCTTCAGATGACTTCAGTCCATAGCCTTCAAGCCACCCCAGGGGACACCGAGTAAAAGAGAGAAGAGCTGCCCCCACTGAGCCCTGCCTCAATTGCTGATTCATGAGCAAAAGAAACGGTGTCATTTCAAGCCACTGACATTTCAGTTGGTTTGTTACACAGCATTGGAAAACCAGAACATTGTCTTACCCCTATCTTCTTCAAATATTGGACAATACAATGATAAGATACTTAGTAAAGTGAACAAAGTAACATTCTCTAAGAAAGTGGTAAAACTCCTTCAAGCTGAGAAATTTTAACAACAGGCTGGTCCCATTTATTTCACTCAAAATGTACAAATCTCAATTTTCATTGTGGATAATAACTTCATTTCCATTATGGAATTTCACAGCAGAGACAAAACATTAAGAGTCAAAATGACCCTTGGCAAAAAAACGAATAGGTATTCAGACAACTTGGGATGTAGTAATAAGCAGAAACACGGAATTAAATTTTTGTCAGCGGCCTGTATTTATAGGATATAAAACCCACACTTCCGCCGGCTGTAATGCCAAGCAGCACGCTTCACTCCTGGTAAACCGAACAGGAAGCCAGCTTGCTGGTCGGCATATCAATTCAGAATCCTTCCACATCATATAACAGAATCCATTACTTGGATTCAAGGTCTGCCTTTTTTTTTTTTTCCCTCAGTGAAAGGAATTTATTTCCCACAGGTTTGCTTCTTTCCAATTCACACCTTATGCCTCTGCAGCGCCTAGCAGGGCACCACAGCTGATCAACGATTTTTCGGGATATCAGGAAAGAAGAGAGAGAGGGAAGTTGACCTGAGAGAATATAATCAATTAATAACCTGTAAGAAATCAAACTGAAGCGTTCTACCTGCTATATTCCGTGCAAGTTTGTCAGAGGTTCTAGTAAACAAAACTCTTCACTGAACTTTTCATTGATAAGAGAAATCATGACTCTTATGTATGACCAGACCCTAAAAGATTTTGTCCACATATTTTGTTGGGCAGACTTTATTCCAAGTCTTCTATCAGTTAGGAGGGTTTAACCGCAAAGAGTAGGAAACCCAATTCAATGGCATTTAAATGACATGGAAACATACTAATTAATCCACATTAACAGGAGAAACAGGCATAGGACAAGCTTCCGGTGTGGCTGGTTTAGAAATTCAAACCTATCCAAGAATCAGGTTCTTTCAGTATTTCCACTCCGCGGCCCACACTGTCAGCCTAATCCCATAGCTCCCGGTAAGAGAGCCTTCAGGAGACTCTGTCCTTCCTAGTCCAAGGCTGGCAGAGTAAAGAGAATGCCTCTGCCAACACAATCAAACCTAAATCTTTGTTGTTTGCCCACCTGTGCCAGGTAAGGTCACGTGCCTAATATAGGAATGCCATATGCTGAGTGGCCTGGACACGGGCCCACAAGCCACCTGTGACAAGAGGGCCAGATTACCATGACGCGCTTCGAGTTGGAGCTGCACAAGGGAAACCATTAACCTACTGGAGGCAGAAGAGGCCCCACTTCCAAGTCCACTGAAATTCAAATCATCTATTAAATGGTCTATTTATCAGAAAAAGAAACTCCTCAGTTTCCAAGTGGATTTGATTCTAAAAGTTCACCCTTAGGTCAGTTTTTAAAGTATTATTAGGGCATAGGAGGCATAGAACTGATTTTCCCATTGAAGTAATAATATATTTGCCCTGTGCCCAAATTAGCTCTTGGTACATTTAACTATTTATAGTTGAAGTATTTAAGCTGAGAATGCCTCTTTCCCTTCTTTCCCAATGGATCAGAAAAAGTAGAAACTCACCACCTACATAGGCTATCGTGCCCTAGGGAGAGAAACAAGGACTTTTCCACAAGCAAGATCAGTAAGAGCAGCACGGAGAGGAGGAACAAAATCTTCCACCTTTGAAGCAGCTCGGATGGCAGGTGTGAGGTACCCAAAGGCCATCTGTGCTGACGGAATACTCGAGAGTCACACAAAAATGTTTTAGCTGATACTTTCTTGACTCAAAAACAAAAGCAAACAAACAAACAAAAAAAAAACCCTATTAAGTAGTTTGTCTAGTAAAATGCTATAATGTCCTAATAATGTGGATGATTCCTTTTAAATTTAGTCAGTTCTGCGTTTTTGTTCCTTTTTTTTAATGTACATTCTCCTCGAATAGTCGAGTTTCTTTCAGGAACTCAGAAATCCATAGTGTAATTAAAACTTCTTTAATAACCTAATGATTTTCATGAGAACACACTGATGACAGTAAATAGAACTATCCCTTAGATGGTACACTCATAATAGCCTTGCAAGGTAGATGTTACTGACCTCAGTTCACGCACACAGAAACTCAAGCTTCGGGCATTTAGGTGATGTGCCCAAGTTCACGTCATTCGAACATAGTGGAAAAAGGATTCCACTGCAGCAGATATGATTCCAAATTGCAAACACAGAAAATTCCAACTAATAGTACTTATAATTTATTAAGGTCAGTTAACTTTTAAAAAAATTTTTAAAGGCAGTATGACCCACCTCCTGTATTTTCCTCACCCCATACATCACTCGTGGTATTTTGAGAAGGGGAAAAAAAAAAAACTGTTCCAAGAAAAATGTTTCCCTCTGCTATTTCCCTTTGTTTCTGAAACAGTAACCAGTGGTGGCCTCTAAGGTTGCTCCAAGCAGGATGTTGACCTTGCCGGAGGTGACAAATGTCTGCCTATACACCATTTCTCAACAATGCCCGATGACAGTGCACGGTATGACATTATCATAGTTGGCACTAAACCAAGTTGATTCTCTGTTCACCAAAAGCTGAAATTCTAGCCAAGCAACAATCTAACAAAAACGTTAGTATCAGTGATGACTTGGGATGTTATCTCTAAATCCGGGCTTCTCAGACGTTAGTATACACAAGAAAGACGCGGGGATCTTGTTAAAATGCGGGTTCTGAGTTGCTAGGCCAGGGCTAAGCCTGCGATTCTGCATGTCTCACAAGGGATCAGCTGACTGATGCTGTGGCTCCATAGCCCACATTCTCAGTGAGCAACCACTCAGCTCATGGCAGAATGAGAAAAATGTGTGTTCTTCAAATTACAGCAAAAATAAAACACTCCAATTACAGTCACAGGTTGCCAATATTAATCTTAAATGGCATGTTATCCTTTTCTAAACTGCTGCTACCGTGTTTCCCCGAAAAGAAGACCGGGTCTTACATTAAGGTTTGCTCCAAAAGACGCATTAGGGCTTATGTTCAAGGGATGTCCTCCTGAAAAATCATGCTAGGGCTTATTTTCCGGTTAGGTCTTATTTTCGGGGAAACACGGTATCAAATTGGGATTTTTACTCACCACCATCCTGACTTTGTTACTGCCTCATGGACAGTGTTTTCCAAAGAACATTCAGGATAAGGCTGGTCAAGCTTGGGAAATGGTGCTTACTACACACTTCTGGTGAGACCCAGTGCACATGCGTATTTAAAACTGAGATGTACTCTAGTACAACAATAGAAGTTGGTACTAGTACAGACAGTAGGATAGCAATTTCTCAAATCTGTCCCTGGCTCAGCGTGGAGGCCCTGCAATAAAGAAAACTCTAAGTAAAACCCATAAAAACTGTTCCATTGAACTTCGCAAAGGACTGAGGAAATGAAAAAAAAAAATTCTTTGGGATCCTTTTGGAGGATGAAACACAAGGGGAGAAAAGTATTACCCTCATGGTTTGCCACTGATTATAAATCAGCTTTAGGCAAATAAGAACTTGGGGGATTGACAGTGTCAAGTACAACAGGTACTAGAAACAGCAGGACTCCTGGAACATCACGGTCAGTAAGAGCCAGTTACTCGGCTTTTCCCTCCCATCGCCCTTCTAAATCTGCTGGATGGAACAGTCCCTCCCCTGCTCTCAGGATGAGACTGGGGACAGTCCCCGTGACTTTCCTGGACATTCAGGGAAGGAACGCTTCTAAGTCCTCTATTCAACCACTTCGAGCTGGTGTCGGGGAGAATCTGTGTTCTGTTCAAAGGTAGATTCTAGCTGGCTTCTTTTCCACACACCACATTTTCCACCGACTTCTTTCTGTTACTAAATATTTCCAGGATTACTGTGGGGTACCAAGTAGGAAAGTTCTTCTTGCTTGACACTTATAAAGTATTCTTGTTCTCCGGCCATGGAACTAGCTAAAGCCAACTCACTCTTGTAGGTATTTTCACGGGTTCTTTAGAGACTCAGTTCCCTCGCGGGGCCCTCCACCTATGACTTCCCTCACGTGGCAGTGGGTCTCTCTTTTGGTCAGCCATGCCTGACCCCGCCTCAGCTTCCATACTCAGGGTTATATCCCACAACCACTTACTCATGGGGTTCCCTACCCTCTTGGCAGGATTCCTTTTTTTAAAAGACTCCAGGTAAATATTTCCACCCTGGGTTGCCCAGTGGGTCCTTGGCATCCAGGCACGTTGGGCATGCCATCTGCTAGGAACACACTCACTCCCTGAAAGGCTTGACGGTCTGCTCCGCATGTCACAGGCTAAATCAGCTTTCTAAAGAACACGCTGGGAACTGGACCACTATGCCCCATAACTTCAGGAAAATTATACCAAGATTCAGTGGTTCCCATCATTCTATGTAAACATGTAAGACTCACAGCAACACTCATGCAAAGAAGCCTTCTCACAAAACCATTCCGTAACCATACTTGTTTATCTGTGTGGAATACAAGAATTGTGTAATTAGCTTTTGCAAACTTCTTCTGAAAATCTGTGGCACGGTGTAGAGGGCACCAATGGCAAAATATTTTCCCAGCTGACCAGTAAAAAGAAATGCATGCTCCAGAGACGCAGTGGTGACACCAGCAGGAGAGATTTCTCTGGGAGCATCTGTGACAGTCCCTGAGGGTTTCCAAAAATGACTCAGTGAGAACAGGGATGCTGGGGATCTGGAAATCATGCACTCTGAGGATTGGGGCAGTAAGCTAGTAAAACATGAGCTATTACTATTAATACCACTTCATGAATACTCAAAGGCTGGTAAGAGCTATATAAATCAGTTTACTGAAATACAGCAAGAATAAATTCTCAATTATGCACATCAATAAAGGCCACAAATTACTCAAAGTTAAATCTATGTGGTCTTGAAATGTACTAAGTGATTCAGTGTAATTATCAGTTACTTTCTAATGATATTGTCACTAGGATAATACTGACGTTACTTTGGATATCCCGAGTATATACCTCTAAGTTGGGAGGCAGATGAGTAGGAAGGGAGTAAATATATTCAGAAGCATCCTGAGTTGCAGGGGTGGTCAGTTTAGGATTTCAAAAGGAAACTATAGAAAGACCACAATACATATTCAGTAACTATCTGATTCATGTTTCCCCAACAGGAAATTATAGTATGTATTCCACACGAAGCCACAAAATTTTCTTAAAATGCTTTGTAAAGAATCCTTAAAACGCTAGCATAAATGTTTGATGGATTCCTTCAATGTTACCCTCTCAAGAATACATGGAGGGAGGGAGGGAGGGAGAGGAAGAGAGAGAGAAAAAGGAGGAAGGGAGGAAGGGAGGAAGGAAGGAAGGAAGGAAGGAAGGAAGGAAGGAAGGAAGGAAGGAAGGAAGGATTTTACCAGCTACAATAAACAATAACTCATCCATCACGTGGACTGATTAATCGTGGATGTAAGCTTCTATGGTAGAGATCACAGACCAGTGAAGTGAAACATTTGACAATAACAGAGTGTCAGTCACCAAATGGTTTTTCTCATCCTATTATATTCAGAGCTCTCTAGCAATGTTGAGCATTTCAAAACAAATAAATAAACAAACACAAAAGACTATGCCTTCAAAAATAGCTGCCTAAATTGAAGCCACAAAACACATGCACACTGAATGTGGTACATGCCCACACAAGCTGGACTTGTAAAGACTGCAAGGAAAGCATGAAAAACAGAAGAAATCTGGGAGTGGCTCTTCAAGACAGATTTAAGAAGCGTGATGTGTACTAGATATATGACGTCCTCGTCTCATCCACGCAGGAAGGACTGACTGCAGAGGCGGCCGGCCACACAGCATTAAAGAAGAGAAAGCACACATTCATATTTTCTCTACCCCGAGATAACACAAGCCAGATGCCTAGATCCGAACATTTTTACACACAAATTAGGCATTAAAGGAATAGTAAAAGCTCTTTTTCTGATATAATAAAAAGTTCGTTTTTATTTGGGTAGCTAATATGAACACTTAAATGCCATTACATTTAATGGTTTTAGAGTTAACATTTACCAAATACTAAATGGGATATTTTCAATTGCCCTATGAAATTAAATTCCAGTTTTGTTAACCCTTTATACTTTTAAATGGTTATGCCCTCTTTTTATAACAGTATCGGAATTAACATCTAACTGGATTAGAAATAAGGTATGTATGAGAAACAAACAGAATATGAACACAAAATATTTGAAATCTGTGTTTACACTATTTAACAAATTATTAAATGAAAGTAGCTAGTCTATACCTGTTGATAAATTATAAAATATTTCCAGTTTCCAGGAGTTATCTTTATCAGTGAAAAAAAAACAATGCTCAAAATTTTTCCAACAAGCACTTCCGCTATTATTATTTTCAGAGTTACAACATTATTTTTCATGATTAATGTGTAATACCCCCAATCCTATTAACTGTTTCCCTTTGTTTCTCTATTAGTTCATTTACACATTCACTCATAATAATGCTTAAGCCCAGCTGTGCCATGTGCTAAGGATTCTAAAATAAGGAATATTGCCTCGAGGAGCCCACAGCTTGGAATGGGAAACAAATAAGCAATGACTGGAAAACGGGGTAAAATGTGCAATAGAGGTACAAGTGATTCAAAACTCGTATTTCAAACTGTTTTCAGAGACGCTATTTAAGTTTATACATAACCATGGAGTAGGGAGAAAATTTATTTAAAATCCCAATATTATAGAGCATGATCCAAAATTAAATGTGTCGGTCACAATTACATAGCTGATTAGTGGCCGAGCGTCAGCTCACATGACATAAGCTCATATTCTTGCCTCTACACTGAGCTGCATTTCACAGTTCCTGAAAATCTGACCAAAAGTCATAAATACACACAGCTGGTTAGTGAATTCATGAGTTTCCTAGATCTGCATTTAGGATTCCAGTCTAGCAGCTACTGCAATATTCTCTATGCTCTGATTCTCTACAATTTTAATGACTCTGTCCTTTTCATTCTCATTTCTCAACTGTGTCTCTTAACCTTTCTTGTCATACCCTTCTAGTAGAAGGGATGAGTCACTAGCAGTCTCTGAATGAAAAACAATGAGGTCAAACTTAAAGTAAGCACCATTCAACTTGAACTTGGAAAAAAAGGGCCAAGGGCAGACCACACAACTACGTAAGTAAGCATGTGCAGAAAAGATGTGGCCACCTAACAACCAAATAACTGCGTGCTATCCTGAGAAATTTCTCACAAACATTCCTCAAGTTTTGCTTCCAAAGACTACAGGGCTCTCCCCCACTGCCCTACCCCTGCTTGTCTTCAGAAATGCTTATTGTATGAAAGCACAAATATTGTCTTAATTACAACAAACTAATAAACAAGCGGTGAATTCTTGGCCAGATGATGCCCGTATGTTTTTCAGCAATGCTTTACTCATTGAAAGTCTTGTAGAATTTTGCTTTTGAAATCGTCATCAGAATAGCACCTTCTTTTCAAATACCCACAAAAAATGACATTTATATCCTTTAAATGTGGGTGTGGTTTTGGAAGGAAAAGGATTATTAGAGATAAATCATAGGACTACATGTAGATCTTCTGAAAGGAGAACAGTACTTATGAACACAAATAATGGTGCATATTCTGTAACCTAGTGATCTCAATATTTTAAATTGTCAGTGTGCAAGATTCATGAGTTAAGGGTTAATAAAACAGAGGCTTTTCTCCGTTAGAAAAACATCTCAGACTTCACTGGCTGTTACTTAGTTCAAAGGTTTGCAGAACACTCCAAAGAAAATATTCCCTCTAGTAATACTTGGATTAAAATGGTGATTTGGGTGTTTGGGCCAATTAAGACACTAGGGAATTGCAGGACTCAAGCAGACACAGCCTCTATAATACAAAGCTGAACCATATGTGGTGTTAGTTTCTCAATCACATACATTTGGTGGAGGGAAGCCAAGAAAGAAAATCTACTGTCACACGGTCTACACTAACTCTACTAAGACAGCTCTGAAAGACCTTTTTCCAGAGGAGCCTCTCAAGCAAGAGGTGCTCCACCATCAACTTGGAGAAGGCTCCGGCAACGGTAAAACAAAAGAAACAACCCTGCAATTTGTCTTTCAGGGCAAGAGCCTACGGAAGTTTTATAATAAAACAAACCAAATTAAATAAAGCAAACTATGCTCCTTGACCTAAAGGAATGTTGGTTTCTAATTCTTATTTCAGTGTGAAACCTACCCCACCGCCTGGGCATCCAAGCTTAATATCTAAATTGAATTTGCCATAGTACAGTTTGCTGGGAAGAAAAAGAAAGCTTTGAGACTGTGTGGTACAGTGGGATAACCAGAATGGAAAGAGCTGGAAAACTAGCAGCTCTAGTCATGGCTATAACAACCCCCACCAGCTATGTCACTGTCACTTGTGTGAGTGCCAGGCTCCTCCTCTAATGAACGAGAATACCAGAAAGCACTCCACTTCTAAAATCACCTTTAATCCTCATTCATTTTTGGCTAACCAAGCAAAATCATAGTTTTGTATCAGACTGTTATGCATGGATGAATGTGTTAATTCTCTCTTGGAGGTTAGTTTCTGTTGCTGCTCAATTATGTCAAGATTTCTAACCTTCTATCATAAGTAATTACATGTGTGAACTGCAAAGCTTTCTGTCCTGGAGAAAAGAAAATCGTGCACCCTGTAGGACAAGACCACACAGTCCACATGGCACAGAGAGAAGCATTTTATAATGATAGACGATAGCTCCTCTCAAAGCATCTGGAAGTCTTTCACATTAAATCACTACAGTTTACAAATAGTGTAGAAACAATTCTGTCAATTCCACCATGGCTGAGGAAACTGAAGGATGTTGAATTTTCAGAAAGAAATTTGGAAGTAAGATCCAATTAACTAATATTCAGTGAAAAAAAAAAATAAAAAGCAACAAAGTTGCTGAAGGAAATTACACTGAAATAAACAGTAATCAGTTCTATTTATTACCTATTATCATAAAAGGAGTCCAAAATTTGATGTACCTACTCACCACCTACCCCTAAAATCCACCAATGATTCAAAAGAAATTTGGGCAATGATGATAGAAAAATAAATGACAAAAAACATTCAGAAATACTCAACCATCAGAAATTCTTCGTTCTTCCTAAAGATACAAAATAAAATTTGTAAATAAATGCAAAATGAATTAAGGTTGTACTGTGAGGGAATCCCAAATTTCATTCCAGAGCTAAATTACTGAAAACATTCGTGTTGTGGAGCCTACACTCAGTATAAAATGGTACCTCCTAGATAGTACCAAAATCCTGTGGAAGGATTATCTTCTAGACAAATGGTGAAACAACTTCACACCAATGGATGTTTTACACATACATATCTGTGTACTTCAAGGATCGTCACTGGGTATTTACTATCAGCAGACGCATCTCGCTAGGTGAAATCAAAGGAAAAATAAAATTCCTGTTCTGAAGATTATTTAAATCTATAGTCATTAGGAACCAGCAGGTAAAATGAGAATCGTACACAAATACATTGCTCAAGATATTTCAGTTGCCACAACAAAGAGTTGCTTCAAACTGCAGTGGAAAGAAAAGAGATTTAAATACATAGGATAAGAATTTTAAGTAGAAAAATAGGTAGTAAAGAAGATAACTAAGTTTAGTTCAAAGAAGGGAATAAAAGGGAGAGACCTTGTCTGTTACTTCTTTGGTTTTCTTTTGCTCTTGTCTCTTTTGGAGAGGAATATAACTTGCCCAGGCACACAAGCCCTATTTTTACAGCCACATTTTACTCCACTGATCAAACAATGTGATGCTTCTTTCACTGTTTTAAAGAGGCTGCCAAAAACCATCATCCCTCTACCTCCCCACAACAGTTTACCAGCACTCATCATTTAACGATCTGGAAACTCAGAGGTGATGGCATTTCCAAACTACATTAAACTAAACAGAGAAGCCTTGCTCTAGTCACACTTTCCCTTTTCTTTCTCTTGTCCATACTCTGTTCTAGGAGGTGTCTTTACTATGTATTAAGTTCCCCACATACTCAGAGTTTTGGATCTCCCACCTGAAAAAGCCAATGATCTAGTTGCTGTCTTTCAAAGCAAATAACTACCCAGTCCTGGTCACCAGAAGAACTGGTTACTTCACTTTATACCCATCTCTCTCCAACTCCAATATCCCCTTTGTACTTACATCCCAATTCAGCAAGTCAGTGTTTTCTAAATTTTTCACATTTATATCAGGCTTTTCTATGTAACTAGACAATAAGCCTTACTCCCAGGCTAAGTCAGATCTTTTTCTCACATCTTCCCAGAGAGCTAGAAAGAGAATCAAATAACAACCACAACAATCTGATGACTGACAGTTAATCAAAAATAGGTCTCTTCCAAAAGATTGATAGCCTATGCGTTTGTTACAATGTATTCCTGGAAATCAGAAAGTAATTTCCATTTGTGTCAAGTGCAAAAAGGTTTATCAGTTACATTTATACAGAGGATGCCAAAAAAAGGAATACAGATTTTAAGAAAGGAAAACTGTATTAAAATTGTAATAATATATACTGATAACAAAAGATAAATACAAGTCACGTTTGACTTTTGCAATTACAAAGAGGTACATCAGCATCAACACATTTCTGATTACAGCGAACTAGTGCTTGAGCAACGTTGACCAGTGTCCACTTGTATACATTTTTTGGCACCGCCGGTATTTAAAGACTGAAGATGTACACAACAACACATTACATAATTAGTAAGTGACCACTTGAACTCTCTACCTTACTGAAGAAAAGTCAACTATGATCTAATTCCCCAACATTTGTCTATACATACACTCAAGGACTGTGTACTATCTTGGATGGATTAAAATAACACCAAAATACTACTCTGCAATATCATAAATTTGACTTAGCACAAGCTATTCCCATTAGCTATAATAATCATTTAACAATTTGTTTTTCTTCTCAAAACAGACAATCTTTCTAAAGATTGATTTGAGCTGAAGTTCCTTCATCTTTTTAAAGCCTCTTTAAAAGTTTTCAGGGAAATTTGAACAGGTGCCTTTTCTCTTAGTAACATTCCAAATGGCTGCAAAGAACATTCAAGAGTCCCTCTACAGATGAGAACAATGTTCTCCAACTGGCATCATTTAGCAAATGGGCAAATATGGCCATAGTAGCCTTGAAACACTGTAAGGACATCATACTATGACTTCCGTCTTCCTGTTTCTGGCTTATCCTTTCGTAACTCTCGCCACTTCAGAACTACCAAATAACCTTAGCGGTAGTCCAAAAGCAGGAGTGAAAAGGGGTATCTTTAAAAATTGACAGCTATGTGCAAAATTAGGGAAAGCTAGTTATAATATGAAACTCAAGACTTTATTATGGCTTTTAGTACTTTTTAGTATCTGCTGCCACCAAAAATTTTGGCTGTACTAGCAGGTTGGAATCCTGCCCCAAAAATCATCAATGAAAATTTGAGAAATCATATAGAAATGTCCAAATATTAAACATTAGAAATGCCAAGGATGGAAAAGCAATAATGTGTTACTAAACTCAAAAGGAACAGTCTTAAATCAAGAATTCCTGAATATGGGGGAGGGGGAGTAGCTCCGTGGCTTACACATCAAGTCATTCGTGATCTAACCTTCTTCCCCTTCATTGTTCTGTATTTGGATACAGATTTGAAAAGCTCTTGATTATTTAACGAATAATTACACAGGCTGAGTATTTATTTAACAAATAACTGAGGAAAGAGGGAAGAAACAGAATGGAGTCACCAAGCTAACAAAACCACTTAAATCGGAATGGGCTGAAACATGAGGAATCGATTTTTATTTTAATTGAGAACTTAAACTTTCTAACTTTTCAGTTGTGCATCAGTGCCTGGAAATACATGCGTAAATCCCATAGACAACCCTCTGAAGAACTTAAGTGTTCGCGCGTCCAGATCACCGGACATTTTTGGAAGATACCATTTCAGACCAAACTCGCTGCTGAGAATGCAGGACTGATTCTTCTTAAGAAGGCACTTTTTACTTTAAGAATTCTCAACTCCTCTCCTTTCTTTTGGAATACTCTCGGTGTTACCTGGTAGTGGTCCCCAATGTGCAAATCTTCAAACCTTTGCATAAAACTCATTTAATTCTAGTGAAGATTCATTTATGCTGACTCAACTTAATAACATAGCCTTCATTTAGTGGGTAGAGGACAGAGACACTGCTGAACATCCCGCAACGCACAAGACAGCGCCCCGCACACACACACACACACACACACACACACACACAAAGAATCATTCTGCCCAGTCCATCCACAGTTCCTGGTCAAGGATCCCAGCTCTCCTCCACAGTAAAGGACTCTGCTCCGGACTGCCAAGCCCCACGTTTCTTCCCACTGTCTGATTCACTTCTGATGAGACAGGCTTCCTGAAGCTTTGGCAGAGTGGAACTCTGCCAACGTTGTGTAATGGCTTTTCTCCTGTAGACTTATCTTCTGTTCTCCCGCTATCCTTCCACATGTCATCACATGCCCAAGCAGGCCACGATCAGACCCTGTGAGGGTGCCTGAACCCCTAGTTTTATCATCCCCCACTGGGGCTCATCTCACCCCCATTTAAGCTCCAATTACAACACAAAAAGAGGTTTGCATGAAAACATCAAACTATTCTGATTTTTATAGCCTGCTTTTCTGGAGCTGGCAGTAGAACCTTTTAAAACTTTGCCTGAAAAGGCTAAAAGGTGAAGGAAATTACTGTTATCTAACTGTTGCCAATTAATGAAGCTTCAAATGACTGAATGCTCCATTGTATAAACATACTTTATAGTCTTATTTCTACCATGATCATCGTTCTTGATCACTTAACAACTTAAAACATATGGTAAAAAAGTTTGGGCTTTTTTTGATGTTTTGACATTGTCTTCTGTACTACAATGATGGCTCTGCATCAGTGTCTCTTGAAACGGTCAACATTTACTGTTGGATTAAAACAGTCACTGTCTGTTAACCTTGTAAATTCATAGACATAAAGCATATATCTATATATATATATAGATATAGATATATGTATATATATAATATCCACAAAGGAATATTATTCAGCCTTAAAAAGGAAAAGAAATTCTATACTAATACATGCTACAATGTGGACAAATATCAAAGACATTATGCTAAGTGAACAAAGCCAGTCACAAAAGGACAAATACTGTGTGATTTCCACTTGTATGAAGTATCTAGAGTAGTCAAACTCATAGCACCAGAAAGTAAAATGATGGTTGCCAGTGGGAGGGAAAATAGAGAGTTGTTTATGTTTCAGTTTTGCAAGATGATAAATTCTGGAGATTGATTACACAGTAATGCAAATACACGATTGTACACTTAAAAATGGGTTACATGGAAAATTATATGTATATTTTACCATACTCAAAAACCATAATGTTATTAATATTTAATATCACTTCTAGGTATTCTCTTTTTGGAAGCATTAACTCAAAATTCTCTACATGTTTACAATTTTGCCAATTATACCTCAACACTATTTATTCTCACTCCCTGCACAATCTCAGCCAACCTCAAAAGTGGACTGGGTTTAAATCCCATCTATACATTGATGATTTCCAAATATCTTTTCCCATCCCTGACTTCTCCCATGACTCCCACTCAACAGTTCCAATTGAAATGAACACCCACCATGCCTGCTCCCCCCATGATCACTCCGACTCAGGATCCCTTCAGGCCAAAAACCGTATGTAAGTGGTTTTCAACAGGTCAACTTTGACCCTCAGGGGACGAAACATCTGAAGACATTTCTGGATGTCATAACTTGGGGGAGGGGAGAGGCATTTCAACAGTGTGGAGGCCAAAGATGTCCCTAACATCCTACAATGCACAGGACAGACATCCATACCAAAAATTTACCTGGCCCCAAATGTCAATGGCACAGAGGCAGACAAATCCTACCTGTGAAGCATAATTATCTCTTCTCTCTCACAGTCAGTATTTAACCAATCAGCAAATCCTGTTAGTCTCACCCACCAAATAAGCCCCGAATCTGATCACTTCCACCGCTTTCATCCTATTAGAAATCACGCTGGTTTCTTACCTAATGAAGTAACTAAAATAGCCTCCTGACTGGTATCCCCCAGTTGGGAGGTAAGCATCCAGGCTTGTCCTCTACAAGCTATAACACACCAGTCAGGGTCATCCTTTAAAATTCTGTCATTTCATATCACTCCTCTGCTGAAAGAGACCTTCCCACGGAGCAAAAATCCAGTTCCTCACGAGGCCCTACGTATACTCTTACATCCTCCCACCCTCCGCACTTCACTTCTCCCCACTTTCCCATCAGTTCCCGTGCTTTACCCACAATGGCTTGCCTCGGCTCTTACTCAAACAACCCAAACGCTCTCCAAGTCTCAAGGCCCAGTTGCCTGAGCTACCTTAAAAGCACTTACACCTGAGATCTGCAGACCACCTGCTCTTTCTTTTGTCTGGTCTCTGCTTACATGACTATCGAACACCTACGTCTCCCTCCAGTACTTATCCTTTATCTTCATTTTTCCAGAGTACTTATTAATATCCGATAATATATTTAGACTCAATTGGAATATCTCTCTCTGCCAACTAAAAGACAGAAATACTTTATGCCCATGGCTCTATTCTCAGCTCCTGGAGAAAACAGCAATAAATATTTGTTGAATAAATGATTGCTATCTTTTCCATCTATTTCAAAGTAGAAAATGGCGTAAGTTTTGCTTTGCAAATAAAAATAAAACCATACCATTCATACTGATTTACCACCTATTTTGCTATAAACGTACCCAAATTCTACAATTTCATCATAAAATGGAAGAAGAATCTGGCTTAACCTAGCTATTAATATTTTTGGCTATATAAAGATTTATTCCTTCATAAGAAACTGAAGTGAAATCAGGTAACTTCTGGGAATAGTTACCATTTTACTGTTAGGTCCATAAATGAGGCAGTGAGCCTGGAGGCGGCATTGGTAATGTCCAGTGAAGTATACAGTCACAGAAGTCAATCAAAATCAGAGGCATTTAAAGCACACATATCACCTACTCCATGGATTACCAGACTTCCGTCACTAACATACCACTTCCATGATTTTGACCATATCTTTCCTACATTTTCCTTACATATTGACCCATTTCTATAACTAAGCTTCCTGCAAAGCAATAATTTCTGTTAAATATGGAGTTGTTCTTTATGCAAAACACATTAAAATAAATATGGAACTACTAAAATGTAAGATGTTCATTCACATAATACTTAATATCTAACACATTGCTGGTGGTTTCCATTTTACAGCTGGGAAACACAGAACACTCCTCATTTATAAAAAAAAAAAAAAAAAAGAAAGAAAAAGAAAGAAAAGAAAAAGAAAAAAGAAAACCAAATCCCAAGGAGTTTAGTGCTTCATTTGATGTCAACAATTAATTGGAATCAAGACTTTCCCAACTTTGTATTCTGGTTTCATGCTGACTGTGGAAAATACATTTTATTTGCATCCCTTAAATAGTGTTCTGTTATGTGTGACGAGCAGAAATTATACTGTGGGTGAAATATAAAGTGAGCAGAATTAAAAGTCTCAGATCAGTGGGGATAATTTATTTTGCCATGAGACTTAAATAGAAATACAGTAATTACTATGTAGAGCACTTTTCTGCCACCAAGGTTGTTAGATATAGTTATACACATGAAGAGTGCATCAGTTTTTCATACAGCAGTGTTTCTGCTAAAACTATGTTAAAGATCCAAAAGGTTTGGCAAGAAGTATGGAAATATGGTTCAAGTAAGGTCTTCACAGAGTAACCGTGTTTTCCAAGTGAAAAGGGGAAACATACTATCTTCAGGACCAGTCTGCGGTTTACCACTGCATTAGTAAGAAGTTAATCAAATTGTTTTAAGCTGGATCGTTATAGTAAATTTTCTTGTCTAGTATAGTTGAGGGAAAAGAAGAATGTTGGTTAAATCATTCTTTTTAACTGACTCACTGTATTGTTTTCCTATTTAGTTCCCCTTCAATATCTTAAAATAAAGCATTATAGTTTCACACATAAAAATCCTGCACATCCTTTTTTGAGTTATTTATTCTTAAGTATCTCATTGTTTTGTTACAATTTTTGAGGTGGTATACATAAATTTATTTATATCTATCAAACCTGGCTAGACTCATTATTTCTAATAAATTCTCTGTAGATTATTTAGGATTTTATATAGGGGAAACAAAATTAAGTCTTAGATCTTTTACACCTTTGGTTTTATTTTACTCCACAGACCAGGGGCCCTCCAAAACAATATTGAATTCAAGCAATAATAAATAGTGCACATCCTTGCCTGAGTTCTGATTCTTGTAAAGTGAATGTTTCTAATGTTTGGATGAATGAATATAATGTTTTCTAACTCCTGCAAAATTTCAGGCAGAATAGTATTCTGTTCAAATGACAATGTTTACTGGAAATTTCTAAGGCCATTACTACTCTGTAATAGACCAGAGTTGGGTGATTATCCAAATCACAATAATCCCCTTGTTCCTGAAAAAAGTGCTGACATTCAGAGAAACACATGCGACATACTTTGTCCCGTTTGCCTTGGGTGATTGGCCAAGGGTCTTGTGACTCTGGTTGGGCCAATCAGAGCCATATATAAAGTTTTTTGTTTGTTTAAGTTCACCATGGGAAACTAGACAGGTCCTCTCCTGTCTAGAAACAATTTCTGTCAGGCACCGTGAGAGCGTTTATGACTCACCAAGTGGAAGACGCCAACAAAGAGAATGAAGCTGATAAGGAAATGAAAGAGAGAGACAAAAAGCCTCTTAGAGGCCTCTAAGTTCAGGATTCTGGCTGTTCCTGCATCCCACAAGCAGAATGGCCCTTCCAACACATCAATGAGATGCCTCAGTGTCTTCTCAAACAATTTTCTGTTTGCCTTGCAAATAAATGCCCCGAGTAAAACCCAAGTAACAAATCACATGGTGAAATAACACAAGGCATCTTGGTAAGAATCCACTATGGAGTCACACTTTTGTCTTGAAATCATGAATTTTGATTCTACAACAAACAGCAAGTTTATAAATAATTTGTTATTTTTAATTAGTATTATAACTAAAGTAAAAGATAAGCTATTACACTATAATGTTATAAAATGTTACCATTTGGAGAAATTGGGTAAATATTACACAAGATTTCTCTTAGTCCTTAAAATTGTTCGTGAATTTATAATTCTCAAAATAAAAAAAGTTTAATTGAAAAAGCTTTAATTCTCTTATCTTGATAGTAATTAAATGTGCAATTTCTTCAGCAGTGCATGAACATTATGACTATGGTTCAATCATAAACAAAGACAAAAGGCTTTTGCTCACTGAAGAATATCTCAACTTATTTCTGCATATTTGGTTGATCAGCTGTTTCCCAACCATTCATGCTTTATTATGTTATTTTAAATCTCCCTTCATAACATCTTTTACTGCTGTTTTTCTAGTCTACTTTATGTCTACTTAGTTTTATTTTCTCCGCCCTTTAAAATTGAGTGTCCCTTCTAGGTCTTAAAAACTTTGGGGGGATGGTAATTCAATGTCTTTACATAGATTTACCTTTTATACTATCAAAGCATTTGTGCTTATGATAAAAAACAAAAACAAAAAACGCACACACAAAAAAAATCACGCACAAGTTTATAAATAATGTAGTAAAGACTAGTATGTCCTCAACCGTACCTGTGAAAAATTTCAAATGTATATTCGAAAGCACAAAGGTAAAAATGAAAAGATTTCCATATAATGTACAATTTTAAGACTCCAAAATAAAGCCTATACACCTGGGATAGATGGCAAAGGCAGCAAGATAAAATAACTAGAGATGGGAGGAAAGAGAGGGAAGCAGAGGTCCTATGTTTAGTAGTAAGCTACTGCTGCTCCTGTGAATATCCCCAGCCAGAAGCAGCCAAAACCTTAACATCCAAAAATTCTTGCCAAATAACAAACTGAAAAGGACATTTTTAATACAGTTTATATCTGGACAGAAAAAAATAATAATCAAAATAATGTGAAAGTTCTTTATTCCTATAAATTGACTGCTTTTAAAATAGAACGATGCGGTGGAAAAGCTCCCTTTAAATCCTTCCATAGACTCAAGGTTAATGTTAAAGAAAATAAAGGGATCTTGGGAAACAGGAAAATATAAAGATTGGATGCTTATTGTCATATACCCATTTTTAAATCTCTAAGTCTAGCAATTTGATATATACCCATGAAATACCAGCTGTGAGAGTGACGTCAATTACCAAAAAAAAAAAAAAAAAAAAAAAATCATGTCCAAATGTTAAGAAAACTGGTATACCAAAATACAAATATATTTTTAAAATTAGTGCTGATTCAGTTCCCTCTGCTAAGCGCTAGCCATGACAGCAGAACTTCCAACAGCATACAAACAATTTTACCAAGGAAAGTGCAAGCTTCTTTCCAAGTATTCTTTTGCAAGAGCTAATAAGTATGACAATCCAGTTTCAGTTTCATCTCTTTAATTCCCCTTTCTTATACTCTGGGGTAGAAGTGTTAACAAGCTTCTACCCCAGAGTATGTCATTTAGCAAAATGACTAAAAGCCAACCTGCCAGAATAGACTTCACTGTCTGACCACTACATCATATTTATTCTGAGATAATTTTAGAATTTTGACACCTTTCTAGTTGTTATTAAGGGTCCTTTTCCAGTTACAGAATCAAAAGACAAAATTTCATAAACATGAAGAGCCTGAAGTGTTTTCTGAATTCCTAGCAATTTCCCTATTCAAGTCTTTCACACTACATTGATGAATTTTACTCAAAGAAAACGTATTTACCTATTAGACTTAACCACAATGATTTAAGTCTGGGAAATGGTAAATAGGACGCTGTGATAACTCTCAACAACCACTCTGCTTTTCCTGTAGGCGCTACTAAATACCATACTACATTTTGGACAACCAAGATGGTTTTCTGAACACCTAATATATACCAAAAAAAAAAAGAAAAGAAAAAAAAAAAGATTACAAAAGAGATCAGGCCTCTGTACCCTCAGGGTTTTTAAAATTTAAATAAAAAAGGGAAGACCTGGAAGTCTAGTCCAAAGACCTGACACTGAGTCCTACATCTTGGGCTGTCACTTAACTTGAGTAATTCATTTACAGTCTATTTTAAGATTGTTTTAAGGATCAAAGAAAAATGTATATAAAGGTACTTTGCACACTTAAAAACCACAAATAAGTACTAGGACTATTACCAATAAAAAATAAAATCCACGATGGGTGCAGCCATGATGAATTGTGGGATCTGCAACCTCGCGATTCTACCTTAATACCACTTCAGCAGGTAACTGGAAACCAGGGAAATCATGGGAAGCCTCTACAATTCAATAAATGTGAAAATCGGAACTTTGTACATCGAGAACATTGAGATGGTTTATTTTTCCTTAATTTCAGATGAAATCACTATACCAAAATAATGTTGGCATGTAGGCCAGCATACGTAAAGTTTGTTTCTAACAGACGTTAACCTAAAACATACCAGAAATATAACCCATACTTATGCAGATCAAATGGTAACATATCATGCTTCATTTACCTGAGACAGGAAAACAAACTGGATTACTTCACAGATAATTGGACTTAGGTATATAACGGCATCGATGCCAGAAGCTCAAATTAATCAATCTTATCACCTACTGATGGCATTATGTAATGAAAAAAATGTATGGCAAAGATGAAACAAAGAAAATCTTTCACCAAGGGAGACAGGACATGCAATTTTCTCAACATTTAATATTCTCCAATTTCATGAATCCTTGGTTCAAAGAGGGACAAAAGACTTAAAATAGGTTTACTGAACATGTTTGGCTCTCACATGCCAAAATTTAATGTGCGAATTGTCAATGGACTGATGGATTAATTTCTTGCTAAATTATGTATGTGCCTGTTTAAATATGATAGAGGATTTAAAAATTAAGCTAATTTCAACACTTATAAAGCCTGTGATCTTCCTGAATTTTTCTAAGATATTGAAATACACCTAAAGCACTGAATAGAGCATCTCACATACTATATTAACAATATATGTTTGCTATTATGCAATTTTTAAGCAAAACAGTCTTCGTTTGTAACATGATGGATTATGTAAAGGCTTTGCAGGCCAACAACCTGGGTTTTTTAAACCCTCACGTACTACTTATTAGCTATATGCCTCTGAGTTTGCTGCTTTTTAAAATGGGTGTATTAATAACACGCATCTCAGAAGGCTGTAGTGCAGATTAGATTAGTTGAAAATATAAAGCAATTCCTGTAGCATTGCCTGGTACCTTGAAACGCTAGGGTCAGGTGTTGTTACCATTTATGGTAGTGCTTCCAATCGTGCTTATGTGACGTACATTATGTTTCTAACAAATTTCACGTGCTCAACAGCCACAGATGACTAGTGTCTAATGTATTGTGCATCACAGATATATTTTTAAAAATCTCTTGAGACTCATAATAGCTCAAAATCTTGCATCAATAACCAAGTAACTTAAGTTTCTGACAGTTTCCCTTTCATAAAGATCTAACACTATTTTGATTCTGTCCCTTATTAACCCTTATACAGGACTGCTTATGCTTTAAAAAAAAAAGTATAAGAAAGGAAAACAGAGGTTTTAATACTCTTATAAAAAAAAGTGAGTATTAAGGTTATATGGTTCCCTTCCCAGTCTCTCATGATTTTTTTGTTCCAAAGTAATACCCAGACACCTAGCCCATTTTAGGAAAATACTTTCATTACCCAAGGATAAAAAAGACTAATCCGGGCACTGAATATAAAGAACATAAGTCCTGGGAAACCTATAGCAAATTTGTACACTTACAGAGGTCAAAGGTCAAATGTGAATGTCACATGTTGTGAATGATGATGATTAAAACAGTTTCCTGTATTAATCAAAATGAAAATTAGAAGTCCATCTGCATAAATTCTTCAAGCTAAACATAACCTAAAATATTCTGCAGTTGAGGCTTCCTCAATGGGTGGTAAAGACATAATTAAGAAGCAAAAAATAATAAAACGACATTGCCACACACAGTTGTCAAGGTTAGGGATTCAGACTACTGAGAAAGTGAGGGGCCTCCAGGCAGGGGTAGAGGAGGCGCAGATCAGGTAAGTTGGACCCTCTGTCTTGAAGAATTCTGCAGCCACCGAGTCCACATCCTGTAAGTTTCTATTTGTTACTGTCCTACATCCCTACTATGGCCAAGTGGATAAATGGGACTTCGAGTAAACTATCCAAACAGCTATGTTTGATTCTCCAACTGATCTAAATGTCCTTTGTTGATTTTACCTCATCTGACCAAACTCTGGACTCGGCACCTCACGGCTCAATCTTCCCACCTATCTACACACTCATAGACTGGCTATACATTCCCATAGCTATACATTCCCATAGCTTTAAATACCCTCTACTGGTTGACAACTTCTAAATTTTTATCTCTAGTACCATCTGCTCCCCTGAACTCCAAACCCATATGTCCAGCTGTTCCCTAGATGAGGCTACTTAGATATCCTGTAGGCAGCTAAGTATTCAAAATCTAAATATTTTTCCCCCATCTCTTTCTTCTCCTCAATAAATGGAAATATCTTCTATGAGATGCATTGTTTTTCTTTTTAGTACTTACCACCATCAGACATAATTTGTTTAATGTCTCTTTTTCCCCAAAAGAATGCAAGCTTCATGAGCAGGAATTTCATTCACAATGTATAAGGACTAAGGGGGACTAATTTAGGCTGTATGGAAAAAGAAGGCCCCCATAGGTGACATATAGACTAAAGTCTGAAAGACAAATGGAGCCTATAACAGGGTATGCAGGATGTTCAAGGCAGAGGAAACGACAAACGCAGAGATTTAAGTCCAAAAGACTTAAATCACTTGTAGTGACATTAGGAGAAACAAACGCCCTGGGGCTGGAAAACAGGGAACAAGAGGGAGAGAACTGACAAGGGAGGAACGGAGAGTGGAGTATGTTTCTAAGGAGTCAAGAGAGGAAATGTCGAGTCCAATGGCCTAGAAATAAGAGAAACAAACAATATTCCAATACAAGTAACAAAGAAACAGTGACAAAGATCTCTGCCGGAAGACCTCAACTAAACATTTCATGCTTCCCTCAAGGGTTCTCTCTTGATATGTTTGTATTTGTTCAATTAATTTTTACCAACCTGCGATAAAATGGTAGCACTTGCTCAGCCATGTCAGCTGTGATCTGAAATAAAATAAGAGTTGTCCCTGTGGTGGTATGGAAACAGAAGAGACCTCACCACAGAGTTTATATGGCTTATTAATCCCTCTTTGCATTGGAGACAGTCTCAGAGTCTTTCCACCAGGGCACCTGAACTGAGACATCTCTAACCAAAATCATTTAAGTGCTGCATTCTATGGGGAAAAGTTCTAACATTTCCAATAAAGATGCATTTAAAAAAAGAAAAAAGCCTATGTCACTAGTCAATGCCATATCCTGACTGTAAGTAATAAACATTTTACTAGGGCTATTACAAAGGGCTATTAAATTATTTCTTATTTTTGTGTTGTTAAAAAGCTGATCTGGCGGAACTGCCGTCTTCCAGTAATTTGCCGAAATGACCAACACAGAGGGAAAGAGGAGAGGCCCCGCTCTGTGTTTTTTAGGCCTTTTAGAAAGCATGGAGTTATTCCTTTGGCCACATACATACATGCGAATCTACAAGAAAGGTGATACTGTAGACATCAAGAGAATGGGCACTGTTCACAAAGGAATGCCCTCTACACGTTACCATGGCAAAACTGGAAGAGTCTACAGTGTTACCCAGCATGCGGTTAGCACTGTTGTAAACAAACAAGGGCAAGATTCTTGCCAAGAGAATTAATGTACGTATTGAGCATGTTAAGCACGCTCAGAGCCTATAAGCTTCCTAAAGTATGTGAAGGAAAATGATCAAAAATAAAGGAAGCCAAAGAGAAAGGTACCTAGGTTCGATTGAAGCGCCAGCCTGCTGCACCCAGAGAAGCACACTCTGTGAGAACCAACAGAAAGGAGCCTGAGCTGCTGGAACCTATTCCCTAGGAATTCATGGCATGATAAGTGTAAAAAAAATGAAAGACCTCTGCACTGTTAAAAAGGCTATTCTGGTGTAGCCACATGTTGGCAGATGTCAATCACCATCTTGGAAAATGCTGTGTCATGGAAAATGGTTTTTCCAGTAAGAAACATAAATTGTATCCTTAAAAGTTTCTGAAGAAACATGTATTTCCTATTACTTTCTCAGAGTCACCTTTTTGTTGCACTAAAACTATGCATTTTTAGTTGGCTCTAGTAGAATTAAAAAAACATATATAAAGTTAATAGAAAGTGAAGAGAAGGTCACATTTCTGAAAATAATAAAATAAAAATAATATTAGACCTGGTCTTACATTATAGTAAAATGAAACCGGGATATGATATGATATGATATGATATTATGACCCAGTCTTATATTATAGTAAAATAAGACCAGGTCTTATATTAATTTTTGCTCCAAAAGACATATTAGAGCGGATTGTCTAGGTAGGTCTTATTTTCGGGGATACATGGTATATAATAATCATGATTTATCACCGAAAAACATAGAATGATTAAATAGCATAATGAATTACAGAACTCCTTTGCACATTCTTAGTATGTATACTTAAAATATTCCACTTCCTAAATAAAGCACTAATTTTTAAAACACAAATTCTTTAGCATAGCTTTGCCCAGCTATGGGCAAATCTGCTACCAGTTATACTTTCAGTTGTAGTAACATCAAATGACTAGAAGTGTTGATGAATCACTCCAATACTTAGATATGTGTTTAATAATTACTTTTACAGAATCTTTGTGGGAATGCAATCCATTAGGCCTTTATCTACAGAGATTTTTCATTATTTGCATTCTTTATTTCAGACCTCTGAAATGACAGAAAAAGCAATTAAAACCTATACAATATGACTTCACTCCTGAATGCAGAATTCCCTCCTTGCCTCAACATGAGAAACATGGCTGAGGCAGAAATAATGATCTTTGAAACACTAAGAGTTGGTGGTCCACTCTCCATCTCCACTGTTTATAAGACACTCGACCCCATTCTCAGCTATTGCCTCTCCTTGGTTTTTGTCTTTTATCCTGTCACCGTATTGGATATCTCAAGATCCTGCTCATAAAATATCCAAACCTCTGAGCTCAGCCTTCTCAATTCCTAAGACCTGACTTCCTGCTCAGCCACCTCTGAACTTCACTACCTGGGCCAGCTCCGTTGACAAGTTCAGCATTTTTCAACTCCCACTCCTGATCACAACTTCTGTGTCCTCTCTTAAAATCTCCTTTGTCCCTAGTGATCCTTCAACATAACTAAGTAATCGTGCTTGCCCTCTCTGCTTTCTAAGGATTTCAGTTACCCTCCTGTGTCAGTTATCACTATACTCAATCAGAAACCATTTTCATATTACACAAATTCATGTCCCTTTAATCCAGCACCACGTCTTCTATACCAACGACCAACTTAAATCTGTCCTCCCACCTGTTCTTACTGCTCAGAGTGAAAAGCTCTGGGTATTACTAAAAAAATCTATGAAAGCATGGGAATTCGTCTTTTCTTAACGTATTTATAATGCCTAACTTTAGTGGTTCTTTATCACTAACAAGCAGTCCCTTTTCTGTTGTATAACCTGCTTCTGGCTGTTCTAAACTATTTCTACAAACTCCTTTCACAGCAGATGACCATGTCTTCCTAACAGTATATTATCCACCTGTCCAACCAACCCATTTACTGTCCAAAGTTCTATGTTGTAACCAATCCTCTCTTCCTTTTCTCCCAACGCAAAGAAAGAGCATTTCCCCTGGTGCCTACAGGTCTCCTCAGTGCTATAAAAACATTGCCTGAGCTATTTTTTCTCCTACAACACACTTTCCCATATTCTTCAAACTAGTACATTTTCTAAAATTATAACCCAGGCTAGTTGGCTTATCACTCTTCTGAATTATTTTCCCAAGATTTGAATCACAACCTCACTCAACCTGGAACCATATACATTCCTCTGGCTTCCATGCCATTTCCAACTCTTTATTTTCACATACCTGTAACCACCCTTCCAGCATATTTGTCATCAGCTCCTCTCCTGGGCCATAAGGGCACATACTACCCACATCTCCCCCATGGAACTTGGAATAGGACTTCTATTGTGTAACCTCAGAGAACTGAAGTGAGGATTATGTGTAATACACTTAAAAGTGTCCTATTTAGCCTACAGATGTCAAAGTCACCTCCACAAAAAAGTTTTCTCTGATCTCCCCAGAATGGGTCCGTTTCCCATAATAGCTTATATATATCTAGTACAGATCCCATCGTATGGCTTTCTCTCTGATACTGGGACTAGACCACATA
This sequence comes from Rhinolophus ferrumequinum, assembly GCF_004115265.2. Taxonomy (NCBI): domain Eukaryota; kingdom Metazoa; phylum Chordata; class Mammalia; order Chiroptera; family Rhinolophidae; genus Rhinolophus; species Rhinolophus ferrumequinum. Next base: position 70,705,393 of record NC_046294.1, on the reverse strand, counting down.
GTAGGCTGTTGTTCCCTAAGAAAATATGGTCACCTCTCTCCCCAGTTATTTCTTCCCCACCATATCTCCTTCTTAGCATGGCCACCAAATAAATCTTTCCTAAATCCCATATTGATCCTCTCATTTTCTATTCAGAAACTTGTAGCAATTTTCCCCACTGCCTATAACAAACACAACTTCTTAGTCCAGCTCTTAAACCCTGCATTTGGCCCAAACCAGCAATCAATCTTCTATTAATACCATCTAAGAACCATTGCCTTATTCTACAAATATACAAAGTCGGACAATTAAGTTCGAGAACTCATCCTAAAAAAACTGCTACAGACCACATTGCTGAATATCACTATGGTCATCTTCGAAGTACTCCCCTTGGAAAGCTATGCACTGACACCAGCCCCCAGTCCACCCTCCAAAGCAGTTTTAGAACTCTTTTCTAGAATCGCCATCAGAGTTGTCATTGTAATACCCTTGATGTCCTGATGTCATCAAAATGTCTCCCTTTCAATATTTCCTTTATCTTCAGGTACAGAAAGAAGTCATCGGGGGCCAGATCAGGTGAGTAGGGAGTGTGTTCCAATACAGTTATTTGTTTACTGGCTAAAAACTCCCTCACAGACAGTGCCACGTGAGCTAGTGCATTGTTGTGATTCAAGAGCGATGAATTGTTGGCAAAAATTTCAGGTTGTCTAACTTTTTCATGCAGCCTTTTCAGCACTTCCAAATAGTAAACTTGGTGAACTGTTTGTTTAGTTGGTACAAATTCATAATGCATAATCCCTCTGATATCAAAAAAGGTTAGCAATATCATTGCAACAAGTCTGTGAACTTAATTGTCAGACATCGTATATAGTCCTTTCTCCAACCTTGTACCTCTGCTCAGGCTCATTTATACGACTGCCGCCTCCTAGTTGTGTGATTCTGCCCTGGCTCAGGCAATGCTTCCCCCGAGTCAGGCCACCTTAAAGGTCCTCTCCTCAAATTGCTCTCCCTCATCTCGTTAGCAAAATGACTCCAAACTGTGCACATTTACTCCACACTCACATTTATTTATGTGTATGTATAATTCCCCAACAGGATGGGTGAAGTAAGTGATAGCAAAGATGGCATTTTAAACAAGCCTATAACCCTCAACTGACGATCAGTATCTTTATCACCTCCAACATTTATCATGTGCCAGGTGCTGCTACACATGCTTTACAACAATTCTGTGGGGTACACCCTACTATATTTCCCATGTACAAATGAGAACACTGGGTCATAGACAGGGGCCTTCACAGGAATTTCAACAATGGGTACAAAATTATATTTGTGAATGGATAAATGCATTAGTAATAATTGAGCATTGATACTGTTACATAAAGTAATCCATCAACCTAGAATATTTTTGCCAATCTTCCCACCCCCGCAAAACCCTCCCAGCCTTCAAGACCCTACTCAAATGTGCCCTTCAAAAAAGTGTCCTGCTAACACCTTGGCAAAATTAGTTGCTCGTTCCACGAATTGTCTTTAATACTTGTAGTGTATCTTTATTAGAACACTAAGGTTATTTAGAAGTTGCTCAATTAGAATGGGTTTCTTAATGGAAATTTGTTTAATATTTTTAATTCTCAGAAACACTAACTGGAAAGCAAAATGAATGTAATTTACATCTGCTGAACAAATGAAATAAATAGAAATGGCTTATCTTATTAGTAATATTTGATAATCAGACTTTTTTTTCTATAACATTTAGTACATCAAATGTATCAAATTATAAGCTCTCATATGGCTAAGTATAGTTCAGAAAGTCTATTCTTTCTTTTATTTTATCCAAACAAAGCATTATTCTTAAAAAATGAGCAATGGACTTACCAGTCTTCTCCTTTCTTCTTCTACTGTGATGAGTAGTCTTGCAAATTCTTTTAGTGATTGAGCTATTTAGAAGATAAATTTTAAAAAGAAGCATTAAACTCTTTTTAGTGCTAGTATCCACTTGCACAGGAATAAACATCACAATGCAGCTAGTTATAAATTTGTATATATCCTGCGGTTTTATGTTTATATAAGCATAAAACAGTAAATACATTAGGATCTCAATGACTAACAGCTATAGATAAGAGATGTCTGGGTGCTGTAATTTGAAGTTAAGCACGGGTCAAGTGTGCTATTCTTTTTTTTCAAAGACACTAGAGGAATAGTTTACATATATAATATATATAAAAATACACATTAATAAATAAAAGTACAAGATTGGAATCACTTCTAAACCGAATACTACAAATAATGAAAAATATAAACCAAATACTACAAATAATTAAAAATATATTAAATCTGTAAGAAGCAAAAAAAAAAAAAAAATCTGTAAGAAGCAATAAATCCAGTCCTATTTAGATGTACTGAGTAGCAGCCAACAATACAAGGTCTCTCCCACTGACTTCTTTGTAGAAGTTCAACAGTTATAGATACTGAAGAAACAGATTTTGTATTCCTCCCGTATCCGAGATACTTTAGATCATTGTTAGTGTGGTGGGATGACCACCAGCAACAGCATTCTGCGAACTTCTTAGAAATACAGACTCTCAGGCCCCATCCCAGAACCTGCATGTTAACAAGATCCCCAAGTGACCTGTTTGCATATTAAAGTTGAGAAGCACCACATTAGAAAACTACCTGAACCTATATTGCCATGGGTTGGGGAAAATATCAAATATTCAGGAACACTGAAAGAACAAGCCAAAAATAAATAGGGACTTAACAGTAGCATATTCTTTAAAAATGCTTAGTCCCAAATGGTGATTGTAAAAAAGTAATTCATTCACATCAATTTGTGTACCTTATACTTAATATGAATTATTAACTGAAGTTGAGATGTTTTGTTACAATACTACCCTGTTTCCCTGAAAATAAGACCTAGCCAGACAATCAGCTCTAATGCATCTTTTGGAGCAAAGATTAATATAAGACCTGGTCTTATTTTACTATAATATAAGATCAGGTCTAATATAATATAACATAATATAATGTAATACCCAGTCTTATTTCACTATAAGACCCGGTATAATATAATACAATATAATATAATACTGGGTCTTATATTAATTTTTGCTCCGAAAGGCCCATTAGAGCTGATTGTCTGGCTAGGTCTTATTTTCGGGGAAACACGGTAACAAAACAAACAAGATGAATGCAAATTTGTTTTTGTTTAAGCATTGAAACCTCCCTTCTATGCCCTTACACTTTAGGCTCCCTCCTCCCCTTGCTTCACCCTCAGTAACACTGAAAACATTCTGTGAGACCGTAAGTCTAGTAAATCCAGCCTAAAACCTACAATACAGGCTTACAAGTAAGTGAAGAAAACAAATCAAGTCACATCAACAGAATTTACTAAGGAAGAGAGAAAAACGTTTTCTTTTCAAGAATTTAAAATTCCAATCTAGGATTTTTTTTCCACCTCTTTTAAGAACTGCTAGGCTTACACTACACTAAGCTGATTTGAAATGCTACCCTTATGATTACTTCACATTGGGTTTTATTCACAGTTACCAAAACAGAAATCAAAGGATTACCTAGGAGATTCAGATTAATCTGATAAACACATTACAGTCCTTAGAGTAAAGATAACTTTTTTTTTAGAAGTTTTAATTTCTTCAAAAATAACTCTTATCAGTGGTGCAATACAACACAGTTTTTGTTTGTTTGGTTGGTTTGTTTTTTTAATGAAGAAGCTATGCTCAAAAAGTATACTTTATTGTCAGAATCTTTACTACCAGTGCTCAAAATACTTGAGGCATTAGGGATCTATTCTAGAGTGTCAGCAGGGGAGCCAATTATGGTCTGACCATATCATCAACACTAACTGAAATAATATCACATGTTCTAGAAAATAAAATTATTATTTACAGAGTCTTATGCTAAAAGGAAGGGTAACATTTGGGTGTGGGGAAGTCTGAAAACAGAAAAGTTATCAGATAGTCTTCCAGGTGTTGGAAGAAGCATGTATAGGAAGTGAATAAATAAATATATATCAGATAATATGTATCAGATATATAAAATCGCTTCTCTGCCTTTTGGCTAAGATCAAGTATAAAAACATAAACATTATATATGATAACTATATACATACATATATTCACTTCCATATATATATAAAATCTATTGTTCTGTCTCAAGACTTCCAGCCTCCACCCAGAATCTCGAAATAAGTCACCAGAAACACAACCAAGTATTCTCACTTTTTCTTGTAAGGGTTAGCAGCCATCAAAGGGGAGAGATCAGGAAGCAGTTTTCTAAGTCCCGTTACTCAAAAGAGATACTGTGGGACAGTGAAAAGAAAAGCCAAGTTTGGGGACCAGACAAGCCAGAGTGAGAATAGCACTAGTTGTGTAAACTTGTCTAAATTACTTCACACATTGGAAGATCAGTCTTTCTCATCATTAAAATAAAGGCCGTATTATTTACCTTACTAGTTGATTTGAAGATTTTAAAATTATGTAGGTAAGTATTTATCGTGATGCCAGGCAAATACCAAGTGTTCAATAGAAGGGAGCTATTAAGATAAAATATTAAACTACATTTACCATGAGCACAGACTTGTGGCAAATATCTTCAGCAGTACTCATGCAGCAATCCAGTTTTGACAACAGGGAGTTGAACAGAAAAACTTTTACGAATATATAGATTTTAACTGGAGTGTATAATAGCATATTAAGGTTCTGTATTTTCAGTAAAGAAAGCATTCCATCATCTTTCTGGCGGCTATCTACTACCACTGAAGTTCTCTCTGGGTGTCAAAAAAAAAAAAAAAGTGTCACCAAAACGTTGGATGGTGGGAGGCAATGTTAACATGCCTGCAGAGAAAGAAGCCAAGAGATAAATCAGTTTGGGTTACAGGAATAGAGGCAGCAGGTAATCCTAAAGGTGAGAAAATAAGAGGAAATATAAATAGAAAGAGCAGTCAAAAGTCTGTATAAGAAGCACTTTAACTCCAGATTTCTAACTCAATTCTCCCAAACTTTTTAATGAAAGAAAAACAAAACAAAAAAACCCTCACACTCCTATGCTTCTTTTTATCGGAAGCCACTGGATGACACACTCTGACAAAATATGGGACTAAACCAAGAGAAGAAGATATGGACTCTAGAAACAGGAGGTCCAATATAGAAAAGCAGCAAATGGAATTCTTAGGACAACCCAGATCCACGTATTCCAGTACAACAGTTGTGTAACCGGTCAAGAGAGGATCTTACCTAAACTGGAGCAATAGGTAAGGGGCTCCAGGAAATGTCCCCAGAAAAAGGAAAACAGAACTGATCAATATCCTGATATGTCAATGTAATGAAATGTTTATACTCCTTTTTTTAATAAGGAAATTCAAAGGCAATTATTAACTCCTGGGAAATCAAAGTTATACACAAGTAAGAACAATCAAAATAAATGAAATAGCTAAGTTGGGAGTAATATGTACAAAGTCACTGTAATACAAACATTAAAAATAGATTTTGGCAAAATTAAGTTTTAACAATTGAGAGAATAGGGGAAAGGAGCACGGAGATAGTATGAACTCAAGATATAGTGTGACAACTGTATGAATTAAAAAGATGATATCTAAAACTGAAAAGAGAGTAAAAGGGATCAATTACATGGTGATGGAAGGAGAACTGACTCTGCGTGGTGAACACACAATGTGATATATAAATGATGCATTACAGAACTGTATACCTGAAACTTATGTAACTTTACTAACAATTGTCACCCCAATAAACTTTAATTTAAAAAAAATGAAACTGAAAATAAAAATCGAAAAGTAGCAAGGTATTCACGATCTTTAAAGAAACAGAAGAAATGGCTAAAAGTTCAAAGTGGTCTTTCTAGGAAATTGAGCGGTGGGGACTGGTAAGATAGGGACTGTTAGTTTTTGTTAAGCTTAATAAAAATCTATAGCTTTTTAAATAAATAATGAAAAATAAAACATGATATTAATGCTGATTTTCTTACTCGCCTAAATTCTAGGAGGGCACTGATCACATATAATAAATTTTCCCAAAGGGTTAAGTGAATATCTAGCACATAGAAGCCTGTCATCTGGTATTTTTGGAATAAATGAAAATGTAACTTCATTAGAGGCTGGCAGAGGTACACTAGAACTTCCCACATGGTCAACCAGAAATGATCACTGGCACATGTAGTGGGGCCCTAAAAGTCCCAGGCAGTATTTTACAATGACGACTGCGTGAGTCCACAGGCTTCCCCAAAGTAGCTACTACAGTAAGAGTAACTTGTGGCATTGCCTTAAATCCGATTTTGATTATAAGTAAGAAAACTCAGGTTCTCAATGTGCTGTTGTACCTCTTTGTCCAAAAATTAATGATACTGCTTTCTGTTTTACTTGGTTTTCTGGTCTGTTTCCAACATAAATACTATTTATAGACGCAGTGCAGTAATACTTGATTATAATGAGAATGTCGGAGGAGAAAAATTTTAACCTGTAAAAGCAATCCCTTGTCTGGTTAAACACACGTCTCCTTCCAGCAGTTTTCTGAGTTTGCCCCAATTTAACTAGTTTTGCTCCCTCTTTTTCTTTTGTTGATTTTTCAGGGAAATGACTTCAAAAACCTAAGATTGTTCTCTTTATTATAGTCTCAGTTCCCTAAAAAGCCTATGTTCCTCGGTCCAAATGAAGATATTCATGTTTGTCATTTGTTCTGTAAAAAAATGAACAGCCAAGAACGCTAAATATTTATTTCATGAATTAGTGACAGTGGCATACTAACTTTTGAAACCCGTATCTAATATTCTCCCCTAATCTTTATATTTATAATAATGTCAAAGTATTGTACTAATAGTTTACTAAGCACAAAGTAACACAAAGAAAATAAGAATTAAGAGTCCTATAAAGCAGATATAAAACAATTCAAAATATTATCTTGTAAATTGTGTTTCCAGATTAAGGGCTGAAAAATAGCAGTCTCTTCCTTGTCTGCCCCACCCTAAAATTAGCAGGAACCTCTGACACAAATCAGACAGATCCAAGCTGCCTAGCATACCCCAGCAGCTCTCTAGAGATGAGAAACCTGCATTAGCATCTTTGGTGCACAGGACTCACAAGTGCCATAAAGAGACCATGAAATCTGGAGGGAGTCTATTCTTGAGCAGACCTTGGGCAGAAAACATATACGTACAAAATGACTCCCCCAGCACCCATCACAGTGCCTTATACAAAACAGCTATTGATTTTATGACTACTTAAAATATATCTTCTAAGACTTTATTTAAGCAAAATCTGAAAATATTACAACGCAAATTTCTAATACCTAAATACTTTATTTTATAAGCAACTACTTGTGATGCGCCATGTTTATTTAGCAATATTAATATTTACATAAATAACCATGTCATTATCTGATTTGGGGGATCGAGACTAACTTCGAATGCATCAGCTAGTCCTGCAATTACAGCTTTTGCGCATACCTACGTGATGTGACAGGTGGATGATTTAGTGAGAACAATATTCCAAAAACAAGAGGACATTCAATAGATGATCGTCAAATGAATTAATGTGTTTAACAATACATTCCCACGGTCTATTTGCTCTATAAGGAGAAACATACCAACACGTATTCTAGGCTACATAAATACCATGAAAGGAATAGCCAGATACTTTGGAAAATTATGTAGGCTATCCACATTCCTGCCACCTGCGTGAAACTTTCCTGGCTATATTCACCAGTAATGATCTTTCCCCTTCCTGACCATCTGGACCACGAGATTACAGGAGAGCAACCAAAATAGTTTCACATATAAATTTTAACTTTCCAACAAATTATTGAGGTCATGAATATTGCTATAGGCTTCCTTTTTTATCTCCACAAAGTGACATTGGAAAAACACTTTTGCAACAAGAGAAATCAATTATTCAGGTGTATTTATGACAGGCCCTGAGAGTATAAGCATTCACAAACACTGCTGGATTATACCTAGAGGGTGAGAAGTATGATCATGGCTTCTCTCTTTACCAATATCATCAATTCCGAAACATTTCTGAACTATCTAAAAAACATATTTCCTAACTTAATTCTTTTTAGCAGGCTTAAATTCACCCTAATATTTTTGGCTATGGAAAACCTAGTTTATTGTCTGGAAGTAAGAATGAGAGAGAAGAAAGAAAATTACTCCCTGTTCATTGCTGACATAACTCTACTACCTTAATTACTAAGCATTATACTCTTAAATGTTTCAACAACTGATCAGCTTGGACTTTCCAGATTTTACAACTAGGAGGAAAATTGAAGCAGGTCTCTCTTGCATGCAAACCAACGTTTACGAAGTCTGACAATTAAGTTCGTAAACTCATCCTAGAAAAAGTGCTATATACCTCATTGCTGAATATCACTATGGATACCTTCGAAGTACTCCCCTTGGGAAGCTATGCACAGACACCAGCGCCTAAGTCCACCCTTCAAAGCAATTTTGGATCTCTTTTTCTGGAATGGCCATCAGCGCTCTCGTCATATTACATACTCTTGATGTCCTGAATGTCATCAAAATGTCTTCCTTTCATTATTTCCTTTATCTTCGGGTAAAGAAAGAAGTCATTGGGGGCCAGATCAGATGAGAAGGGAGGGTGCTCCAATACAGTTATTTGTTTACTGGCTAAAAACTCCCTCACAGACAGTGCCATGTGAGTTGGTGCATTGTCGTGATGCAAGAGCCATCAATTGTTGGCGAAAAGTTAAGGTCATCTACATTTTTCACACAGCCTTTTCAGCACTTCCAAATAGTAAACTTGGTTAAGTGTCTGTCCAGTTGGTACAAATTCATAATGAATAATCCCTCTGACATCAAAAAAGTTTAGCAACATCATTGCAACAAGTTCACGAACTTAATCAGACAATATGTTAAATATTTCTCCCAGGAGTCTTTTCTCAAACCTAAATAGCATAAACACATACTCAAACAAAGTACATATCACAAATTCAAGACATACATAACTATGTCAACAGATTTTTTTCACTTTATTAGAGTGAACAAATCACTTATGACGTTTAGATATACTGATGAATAGGGGAGAACTGGGTACGATTTACACTTAGTTAAATCTCAAGGAAAACATGAAAACCTGTCAAAGTCAGATTAAGCCAATGCAATCATATTTTATAACTCCAGATGATGGCCCAACAGTCACTTTACTTTTTTATTTGGGTGTGAGATAGACGCTGTCAAGCTTTCTTAGTATCCTGGCACTGACTTTTCATGAAGAGTAGGAAAAAGGCAATAAAACATCCACACTTAATTGAGGATAGGAACCACAGCAGGAGAATTTGTCATCTCCTTCTAGATGTGGTCATATCAAGAAAAGTTAAGTGCAGAATCCATAGCCACGGGATGCCCAGCGTTACACCACAACGCATGCATCTAACAGGTGTCACCATCAGCAGTTATGCTTGGAACTCCTACTGAGGGAGTTTCAATTCTCTGAACATTTAAAAGATCAAAGTCAGCATGCTGACTGAAGTATCCAAGGGAAAGTTTTGGTTCAGGAACAGTTTAACCCATGAACAAAGCAAGGAGCACCGGATCAGCTTGTGGCATGCCTGAATAACAAAGACTGTATCTGCCACACAGACAGAGTGATATAAAACCTGACACCAATTCTTCCCGCCAGGTATTGTGTCTTTGGTAAAAATTAACACCTCCCCCTGATGGTCTGTCCCCTAGGTCTGCAACATTAGCAGTATTTGCAACCACAGGCTCTGTTATTATTTTCTGGGAACCACAACATCAAGTAAGATTTTTCCACTCCATTTGTGGCTTCAAGTTCCACGGATGCCTAGTTGCAAAGCCAATAAATTGCTTCCTAAACCAACAGGGAAAAAAAAGAAAAGCCACAGGGCACCGTCAAATGCTGGCAGATCACTCCAGTACACCCTAGTACTCAGAGGCACTCATCTTTCTAACACTTCGTAGCCCCTTAGAATCGAGGGTCTCATGAAAAACACATGGAAATTTAGTTACCTTTAAGGTAACTAAACCAGATTCTCCATAATGTCCTCCTGGTGGTCAGATTTATTTTTATTCACCAAACACAAATCGAAGAGATTAATATTGAAAACAAGTCCCTAAAAATTTGCATTTAAATTGTTTTATGTCCTACCAATGCATCTTTGTGTTGCATTGCATTGCATTCAGGAAAATTAGGTTTCAGCAATTATGAGATGTGCCAAGTTGGTAGAGCATATTAGATATTATTTTATTAATAAAAGGTTATTTAATATTATAGCATAGTTTACTAACTAAGCATTATAGAAATAAGTGCACAGCCTACAAATGAAAACAGTCATAAAATTAAACTTTTATCAAGTTGACCAGGTACTCTGCACAGAGTTAGGAACGGCCTCAACTCTTCTTCATCACTTGTCTAACACCATCAACTGGGCCATAGCTGGTCTGTCCTGTACTCAGATGCCAATCCAGACTCTGAAAAGGACACATGAACAGAATCCCCACTTTGGAATCCACTGGCTTAATAGCAAGCAATTTCTTTCTGCTTTCTCTTGTTCCTATTTATCCTCTAACCATACCGCCCAGATTCTTTGCAGGGCTTATGACCAGTCACCCCCTGTCCTTTTAAATGCCCACTTCCTGGTCCTAGTGCCTCCCTCCATACCTGGGGTCTTCTGACAGTCCACAGGACCCCAGGCCCTAACCTGCACTGTACTTTAATCTGGTCTATCATCGTGGGTCCCAGCATTGCTCAACACTGCACATTTGGGCTGAGATTCAGAACTTGTGGCCAAATTGTCAATCTTTCACTCTTTTCTGGTCTGACTGGATACTCAGTCTGGTTTCTCTTATCCTTCCTGGCATAAGAGCTGGACTCAAAAAAAGACATCTTCTGTAAGCCAGGGACTTCACCTGTAAAAGAAAGTCCCTACTGCTGCTGATTGATTAAGATTCCCTATTAAAACTGAGAATTATGACTCCAAGATGAAAGTCACAATGGATACACAAAAATAATTCTAGACTAGGTATCTATTGATGTTTCCTTGATATCCTCTCTCTAAACTAAGAAAGGAGCTCTTAGTAATACCTACTTTGAAACTGCCAAACTGCAAGGTATTTTAACAGCTCTGGCATACTCATTTTACACACACACACACACACACACACACACACACACACACACACGGCTGATATGTTACATACCAGGGTTGCCAAAAAAATGTATACACATTTTAAGAGATGTTATCTATGCTCAAGCAGTAGTTGGCCGTAATCAGAAGTGATGGAAATGGAACCACTTTGAGCACCTCTTGTAATTACAGAAGCCAAACGTGACTTGTATTCATATTTTGTTACCGGTATATGTTGAGTATTACAATTAATACACTTTTTTTTTCCTTTCTTAAAATGTGTATACATTTTTTTGGCACCCTTTGTATGTATCTTTTAACATAAGTCCAAATCTTGATAAATACATAAAAATATAGAAAGACGGCTTTTCAATTTCACACAATTCCAAAACTTGATTCCAGCTGGTCTCTCCCCAGATTTCATCACACTACTGCATTACTTCAAATGAATTTAACCTAAATTCTAGCAAAGATCTTTCACTATGAGATTTTATGTTAAGGCAGTAAGTGTTGTGCATAATTTAGTCTGCTATTTATTTTGTTTTCTTTCTATTAACAAAACACGTTATAAAAGAAAGAAGTGTGCTATTCTGATGTTGCCTTTTCGTTTTTTGTTTGTTTGCTTGTTTGTTTGTTTTATTATTTTAATGGTGTTTGACCTGTTTCCCAAAGCCAAAACAACCCCCAATTCAGAACCCATTTTCCCAAGGTGTAGACCCCTTACACGTTGGAGCACCTCTACCAAGAGGTAGAGATGTTACATACACCATCTCATTTACTGTCCACACAATGATATGAGGTACTGAAGTAGGTGTTATCTTCATTCTGCGGGTGAGCAAAGGAGGATCAATGAGCTGGAGTAGCCTGCCCCATGATCTCACAGCTAGTAAGTGGAGAAGCAGGTATTTCATTTTGACTGTCTGATATCACAAGTCTATTGTCTTCCAGCAAACCATCATTGCTGGGGGCAGGGGAGTACAGGGGAGTAGTGCCGGCCTACAACCCTGCTAGATTACAGGAAAGAACAAGCTTATCATCTCTCAAGGCAACCAGTGCCAGAGCTGTTTGTGCTCAAAGGGCAATCAGGCGCCAAGTATCCTGCCTTGAAGGGAACAATCAGTAATTTGTTGCTGACAAACTGCCACTTACACCAAGGAGGCCCCCTCCCCATTCTTACTACCACCAGGAACTGACCTCCCAGCACTCCTTCACATTCCACAAAGACTGAAGCCCGTTCATACTCCCCCTCTGCACCCGATCCTGCCACCACCCCACTGACACTTCAACATCTGCTTCTTCATCCAATATCCAGCTTCTCTTTTCCACAACCTTCAATGACCTTCTTCTCTGTGATTCACACACCCACAAGGACACCAAGAGTTCAAGCTATCTAACCCCTTGGCTTTGGCTTTTTGGCAATCCTTTCATTCAACTCTAGTTTACTCCTAATCTTATTTCCCACAGTGGCTATCTAAAAAGAATTTTCTCCTTTCTCAAGAACCCAGCCCCAAACTTCCCCTCACTCATACCAGATGGCCTAGCCTTCTGCTTCTCTGAGAGAAGTTCAAGCCCCTCTGGTCAACACTATCTTTATTCATTCTCTTCAACTTGCCTGTCTCAGAAAAGGGGCCCTCTTCCTCTCAAAAGCGAACAACTTGCCACGAAGCTTCTAATCTCACCCTCTCTCAACTCTAGCTACATTTTTTCTCTTTTTCTCTCCCTCTGTCATTTCCATCATCACTCGTCTCTCCTCACAAGCTACTTCTCCTTCCCCTAGGATTACAAACTTCAGTGTACTCCTAATCTCATGAAGAAGGAAGAGGAGACACAGGGTGGGGGAAGGAGAGTTTTTCATACCGTCACCAGCACTCTGCTGTGCACAGTTCGTTACTCCTCACACTACCCACAAGGAGATCACAAGTTAAAGACCCAAATCTTCTGTCTCCATTCTCCCATGTTTTAAATAATGAGGTTAAATAAGATGCACGGTCACAGAGCTAATGACCTGCTGGGCTAAACTTTGCAAGCAAATGAGCTCACCTGAAATGTATACACGTTCCCACTAGTCTAGGCACAGACCCACATCCCCAGCTCACTATTCTAAATTTAACAAATCCAATTATCTCCTGGGTATGTCTAAGAGGGCTTTTACCTGCATCTCGAAATTTAAAATGTGTCAAATCTTAACTCACAATTCTGCTCCACTCCCAAGTACTCTGGCCACATATAAACACATAAATGGGCTCATAACACCATACTCCTAGTAACTGAAATAATGGATCACCCTAAATCCTTCTTTCCACTCACCAAATGCTGCTGGTCTCTCTTCTCTACCCTTCTTCTATATCCATGTATGGCTATCACTTCATCTCTGCTGTACTATTACAGCAGTCTAGTAATTGGTTTCCCAGCTTCTGTTACTCTAATTCGTCACATGCACTAACAGTCAGAATAAAATTCGTAAAGGGCACCTCTGATTATGTCGCTATCCACCTTGAAAACCCTGAATAGGTAAATAAAATCCAAACTCCATACTGTAAGCAATTTGGGGTCTCCATGATGTGGCCATACTTATCTTTCCCAGTACCTCGCCTGAGATTCTACCATTTCTAATCTCTAACTCAGCACTTTGAAACTACTAGACATTCCTGTAGTTTCCCATTTCCATGTTTGTCCTTTTCCTACATTTCCTAAGCTGTATCTTATCTAACCATTAGGATCCAGAACGAATAACCTCTGTTTAAGCATCTTCTGATGACTCCAGCCAGAAGTCCCTTCTCCAGCTTCGGTGTTCTCACAGCATTTTTGTTCTTACTGTATCTAAAGCACTCAGCACATTCTTCTTAGTATTATAGTGATTATATGATACGGATTTTTTTTTACCCTTAATAAAACCTTTTCTATTTTATTAGTCTAATACGGATACAAGAAGGTTTTACTTATGTATGAATGTACTAAATTATCCATACATAAGGTACTCTGCATTCAGAAGATATTCATTATTGGTAGACAATTCGAGAGAGCCAAATTCTATATCAGCATGAATTAAATCATACCTTGTATGTGACTTTAATTTGAAAAGCTTACTTTTTTCATTCCTGGGAAATGTGCATAGTATCTACACTGGCCCAGGAACACCATTTCTCATTCGCAGGGTATTTATCAATTTGTTCTGCATAAACCAAAACCTTTTTTCAAGCTGTGAAGGACAATGTGACAACAAATGACGAGGTTTCCCTACAAACACACGGCTTCTACAACTTGAGCGGCTCCAGTGGCAAAACACTGGGCGTCAGGGACCTGGTGATCAAAAACATTTTCCCTGTTTTAGTACCCTCCCCAATTGTGCCTCCCTTGGTAGAAACCACAAATATATTGTTTAGAGTAGTGGTTTCCTACAAGCTATATCAGACACCGACACCAAGAATCTCCATAAAATTAAAGGCTCCTATGGTCTCAAGCCAGGGGATTCCACCTAGTACAGGTCTGGAGTGGGGTTCAGGAATCAAATTTTTAAGGTTCCCTATAGTTGATTCTGATGCTAGGCCGTGTGGCAACCACTGACTTTTTGGGAGGTAGCGGAGGGCGGTAGGGGGTAGATGCATGCTTTGTGTAAGGAATCAAGAATTCCAACTATGTTTAAAAAGGAAACAGTATTTATTTTAACAAAATTTGTAAGGATCGTCTCTACTTCCTCACTTGAAGCTCTTCAGTACTTTTCATGGCAGAAATAGTACCCTTGGCCCTGCGGTTAGGGAGGAAATAAGACCATTATCTCCAAGTCCTAAGAATCAAGCATGACCTGAAAGTTCTTCCGTCCACAGCCCTCTGAATCATGACTCAACAATTATCCTGAATTTTATCTATGACAGAGCAATTACTCGGAATTAGCTTTTCCAAGCTCTCCATGCACATATTTCTAAATAACTATCTAAGGTATGTGTTTCTCTTTTTCTTTCTTAGACCTATTATTCAACTCTTCTCTTGCCAACTTCTCCCTCTGTGTTCTGTGCCCCCACTCTACCCCCAGGCTCTCTTCATTGCTCATATGCTTGTCTTTGCCTTTTGACATGAGTTTTCCATTAACCTCTGGGTGCCTACTGTGTTCCCCGAAAATAAGACCTAGCTGGACAATCAGCTCTAATGCGTCTTTTGGAACAAAAATTAATATAAGACCCGGTCTCATTTTACTATAAGACCCGGTCTTATTTTAATATAAGACTGAGTGTCATGTCATGTCATATCATGTTATATCATATCATATAAGACCGGATCTTATATTAATTTTTGCTCCAAAAGACGCATTAGAGCTGACTGTCCAGCTAAGTCTTATTTTTGGGGAAACACGGTATGTCGTGCCTCCTAATTCACTTGTTTCAGACACTGTCTCCAGGATGATTGCCTTTCTGGTCCAAACATTTTATGTCAAAATTGAAACTGTACTTTTATTATTTCATTCACATTTAGAAATGTTCTCTCTTGGTTCATAAAAGAGTTGGTGATGAAGGCAATCTTTGATTCACTCTGAACTGGCGAAGACTTCCATGCTATAATTCATTACATACACTGATGCCAGAATAAACCTCATAAAGGGCAACTTCAATCAAAAGCCTCACGTGTCTCTTGAGAGCATGCATGCACGTTACACTTCAGATTATATGACATAGCCCTCTATGATTATTCTCCTGCTCTCAATCCTTGTACTCCAGCTAAGAGAATATTTATTGCATCTTAGTTTTCTTCAATATTGCACATATCAAGACAACCAATGATCAAGTTCACAGACTAAATATGCCCAAGCAAGGGAAGAATTCCAACAGTCTAGAGCAGAAGGATGCAGTGGTCAAATACAGAACTGGAGAAAAGCTTCAACATTCCAAATGCTTCAGAAAAATCTCGTGCTGTTACAGCCAGCAGGCCTAAGAAGTATTTACTACCTTTATCACTTTTGTACCAAATGGTTTCAAATCCGAAACATGGTCAATGTTTACATGGTCATGTAAATTTGATTGATTACACAGGGAATGAAGGATAAAACAAGGTTCAGTTTATAAGTAGTAAGCAATAATACCACTATCTTAAAATTAGTTATCTACATATAAAAAATACTGAAGATTTTTAAATAATCTTTCTTTTTGTATGTCTAAACATTTATCACAGTCTAATTTAACATATAATGAATGTATATACTTTTTCGACTAACTTTTCTGACAAATGCAAATCCAATGTAGGGAGTTTTGTTTTGTTTTGTTTTGTTTTCTATTTTGCACACTGATGTGTCTTGAAGCATCCAAAAATGTGTCTGACAAATCACAGGTACTTGATAAGGCTTTATTGAATGAGTGAACAAATAAACTCAAAGTTGGTAACATAGGAGACAGGTGGACAAGGTCCTAATACTGGTGTGACTCACCTGTGTCTAAACCAAAGTAAGAGTTAACTGCCATGTTCTCCAAGGTCTCTTTCTACTGTTACGATACTAAGCTTAGGGGGGGAGGAGGTTGGTAGATGAGGATAAAAGGGATCAAGTATATGGTGATGGAAGGAGAACTGACCCTGGGTGGTGAACACACAATGTTATATATAGACGATGTATTACAGAATTGTACACCTGAAACCTATGTAACTTTACTAATAATTTTCACCCCAATAAACTTTAATTAAAAGAAAAAAAAAGATACTAAGCTTGACATTCTAAAAACCTAGGCCAACATTTGAGTTAGAAGTAGTACTTTCTGATCATCCCAAATAACAAAAACAAAAAAAAATAGCTTGAGCAACTCCCTGCCCCCACATGTACATAATGAAGGTATGAGAACTATCCTAGAAGAAATGCAGCTCCCAGACAGAAAGATATAAACTACTCCTCACTAAGAAAATAACTGATACAATACCAACTTCAAAAGCTGTTTTCAAAGCAGATGCAGAATTCACATTATATTCAACATGTTTGGATAAACTCCACTAAGCAAACTGGGAAATTACCAACAGAAGTGAAAACTATGCACTTAACGACACACAGGCCACTACTTACCTTGTTGGTGCCTGATGTTTACCAATAGACAATAAAACATGTTTCCATTATTATGCCAAAAATTATGACAAAAATGTCATCAAGAGTATGTCACGGTTCAGATTCGAAATTACAAGCCAAACATAAGATTCCAGTTTTACTAAGACCACTCTATTCATACATAAAAGAGATGCACTCTAACTGTGGTTCTGTGGGTCAATAAAAGTGCATAAAAAGAAAGCCACAGGTATCTATAGGTTACATTATAAAGTCAGGCTACCCATGCCCCTTTTTCTCCTGTGCACAAACCCAAAGAAATGGCCAAGTAAAACATTTTTTAAGAAAAGCTCATCTGGGGTAGCCTTCTTACATCATCCACGAGACAATCAGAATAACCTTATCAAAATGCAAATACAACACTATTTCTCTGATAAATGCCCAGCAATGGCTTCTCATTGCCTGGAAGTTAAAACTCCACATCCCTAACATGGCCTATCAGGTCTTCTCTATCTGCCCGTAACCTTCACAGATGCCATTTTGCCCTTGACTATTGCTTTTCCACCGCAAGGCCTTCATTCGTCCCTTCCCTAGATCTGGAATGTTCTTCCCTAATCCTGTTTCACCTACCACTTCTCCATGACTGATTTAAACATCTCTTCCTCAGAGGGGCCTTCCCTCATCTTCCCATTCACCCAACTAGGCCTGGTTTATTTTAAATATGTTCTCTTAGCATAATATATTTTACTTTTCTAGCACTCAACACATTTTTGACAACTGTAATTGGTTAATGTTGGTCACCCAATGAAAATATAAATTTCTTAAGCCATTGATAGTACCTTAGGCCTGGTTGGCACTTAAGTTCTTATAGAAAAAATTAGTCTTACCAACAGGAAATAAAGGCATAGACAATTTAAAAAGAGTGGAAAAATGCTACAAAAGCAAGTTCCTGCCGCTAATCCCTGGTCCTTTTGCTCGTTAAAGTAACCAGGTTAGGCCCAAGATGGAACCACTCATGTTAAACCCCAACTCTGCAAACCAAAACCTAGATTCTATGCTGGCTCCCCAGAAAAGGAAGGCCGAGGTCCATCTATCACCTCTTGCTTGCTGAGCACAAGATACCTAACCCGACTCCAAAATCCCCTGTGCTCCATATAAAGACAGTAACCCTGCTTTAACAAATCAGCTAATGCCCAGTGTAACTTCTTTGTTCTTGCTCACTTTGGTCTAAAAATATCTTGTCTTGTACAGTTCTTCAGAGCTGCTTTCTATCGGCTGGATTGGATGCTAGCCGATTCATGCATCACTGAATAAACCCAGTCAGATTTTTTAATGTATTCAGTTGAATGTGGTTCCTTAACACACTTTATAGCCTATTGTTCTTTTGGAAGAGCAAAAGACTCTCCTCAATAAGTCTTCAATAAGTCGCGGTTGCCTCTCTGCATCACACTTCATACAGTAGATTCTCTACAAGTTAGGTGACTCAACTTTTTCGCCTATCAATGACCCACAAAAACTCCAGGAGTACAGGTTTTCTGGCTATCAACAAATTGTACAGTAGGCTAATTCATAAGTACAGAATTTGTGACTAATAATGATCAACTGTATATTCCTGCATCCCAAGTTATTTTGGGCCACAGCATTTATTTCACTGTCTAATCATTTTGTTGGAATTTTTGAGCTATCATAAGTCACTAACCATGGATAAAGCTTATCTTTCACTATCCATTCATCCTGAAATAAGGCTTTTTTTTAGGTTCTGCTATCCTAAATGAATATTACTACCATCTTACCCTTTAGTGTGTATACTCCTTGAGGGCAAAAGCTACTGTTTTCACCACCAGGTCCCCAGGAATTGGCAAGTGCTTGTCACCTAACAGGTAGTCAATGAACACTGAATAAATTAAAGAACAGAAAAATACTGAGCTCTGTTTACAAATATTAAATTTGTTCTAAATGATTCTCAAGTACCTGAAAAGTTATACACGTGTATTTATGTGTTTGACTGTATGTAAACATATTACTTATTTCCTCTCAAAACTGAGTTTATGCTCATGCTGAAAAGAATCATGCTAGACATGTCCAAGTACATACTTATTTTATACTTTAACATTTGACTCTAAAATTCTATTTATGTACCTTAAGCTGATTTGTTTCTACATAAAGGTTTACTAGATTTTGCAGGGAGACTATTTGTGCAACAAATGTTTACTAAACCTCTGCTATATAATAAAGCTCTCGAGTATTTATGCAGCAGTAGAAATGTAAGTAAAACTTTCTAACCTCAAAAAGCATATACTTCGCTGGAGGAGATAAGAGACTGAGTTCTCTGTGAAACATTGAACTACTTTTTGTTTGGCATAACAATTCACAAAAGAAATAAAGGGGTTTCGGGATTATTGTATATTACTAAATTCAAGCAATGTTTTTTCTTTGAGACATGTGACTTGTGACATAAGTTTCAAACTGTTTTTCAGAGCCTGAAATAAAAAAAAAATCTAAGCCTTTGAATCTCAAAGTAAATCAAGTTATGTTCTTTGAAATACAGAGCTAATATGATGAAAACATCTCGTAAGTGGTATGTTTTTTTCAGAGAGGATCTCCACCTGAAATGTGCAACTTTCTCAGCTGTCCCAATCCTTAATAGTGGGTGGTTTCTATGTGGGTGCAAAAATAAGGGTGGTAAAAAAATGGAAAACAATAATTCAATTGTCCAACTGAGAGTCATTAAAAAGTAAAATATGCTTCCTCTACAAAGTTCAAAAGAAAATGTTATTTGTATAAACAACTTAGGCATTTGGAATGGTTCCAATTTAATAGAGGACTTCCTGATTTATATAACCACATTTAAGTGGGTTGTAATGAGGGTCTGTTATAACTGACGGATTTTCTTTTGATTCAGCATATGAGAAGGTAATTTGTTTCCTAGAATTTAATAAAAATCATAGGTCTCTTTTCAAAGACTTCATTTATGGTCAGTAATGGCACTGTCTCTGGTTTGCAAACATTTTCGTAAGAAATGCCCAAGAAGAGTTTCTTGGCCACATTCTACCTTATGCATCATAACACCATTAGACAATTATTAGTAATCTGTCATCATAGCTCATAACCAAATTCTGAAGAAAATCTTTACAGAAGCTTTAATAATCAAATAGGTTAGCAATTAAATCTTATTAGTGTAAGTTGAAGAAAACAAGCTCTTGTTTAGCTAAAATCATTTATGATCTTTTAAGAGTATTTCCTGGGTTTATAACATACCAGTTTTGTGTGTGTGTGTGTTTTTTAAACCTAAAACACAGGGTACTTGCTCTCAGCATGTTTTTATACCATATAGGGATCGAGTCAAAACACATAAAGCAAGCTGTGTGCCATACATCCCATCCCATCGTCAGCTATATTCCTAATTTATCACTTGGAAAACTGGATCAAATAACACCTTTCCATTGGACCTACCAGATGCATCCTCAAAGTGAATGGATTTACTTGGCAAAAGATTTATACATTTTCCCCACAGTAATTTCTCTAACAAGGAAAATAAAGGCAATTTTTCCAACCACTCATTTAAAAAAGTTCTTCTACTTCACACCCTCTGAGCAGATACTGTGTTTCCCCGAAAATAAGACCTAGCTGGACAATCAGCTCTAATGCGTCTTTTGGAGCAAAAACGAATAAAAGACCCGGTCTTATCTTAGATTAGACCCAGTCTTATATTATAGTAAAATAAGACCAGGTCTTATATTCATTTTTGCTCCAAAAGATGCATTAGAGATGATTATCCGGCTAGGTCTTATTTTAGGGGGAACACGGTTATCAATGATCACTCTAGGCTTCTATCTATAGACCAAGGTGATTTCAGGCAAAGTTAAGTCACTTTACTTCTATATCACACTAATACACACCCAGCTTCAGAGAGGTAATCAAACAAATATTTGCACCTGAGCAAATTATTGCTTGCTCAGGAAGCCACAAAAGAGTCCCTATGACTTGAAATGTGACTATTTTAAATTTGTCTCCTGTAGTCTCACCTTTTGACATACTCTCCTAAGGACAGAACACAAAAGAATCCCAAATGCAGGACACTCTCCAGACAACCCAATATTCAAAACTTGGATTGGGTTCAACTTACCATCCATCTATCAGTCTGTACACGTACAATTTGTATATAGATTTCCATATAAAAGTTTTTCGTTTTTTTTTTAAGATGTAACATGCTCTTTGTTTTAAGAACTATTCAACACTAACCATCAGTATTGTTATATCTGCATATCTGCATTCAAACAGAGTAAATACCTGAACAGGAGTACACTAGTTATGTCAAAAAACTAACTGGGCAATTATTACGAAACATTTTGATCTGAATTACCTAATTGATGGCCTCATTTCTCCACTCAGTGTTGGGCAACATAACTTTAGTTGAGAAGTGGTTGTGTGTTGTCTGTCTCCACCACAGGAATTTTCTGTTTAGGTGTGTCTAAAGGAATGAAGTCCCCACCTAAAATATTTACTAGCAAACTGACTCTCCTTCTTGGTAAATGTTTAATCTCCTAAGTGCAAGGTTCACAGTATCCAAGACTTTCCTGAGAGTTAACACAGACCATCACACAAGCTGTTTACACACAACTGCAACTGGACTTTCCAACGGTTTCCAAGATTACATAGAGTGAACAGGCTTTGCCTCTTATCAATGATTAATATTTTTATTGGCACTACTTCAGCTTGACTAACAACATCCGATTTTTAAAAAAATCTAGACTTCTTTTAAGACGTTGGCTACAAAGTGATTTTAAATTATAGGCACAGTAATTTACATGCCCCAGTGTAATGCAGGGTCTGTGGTCCCGCTCCCCGCACAGGAACGCACGATATGGGGAGGCCAAAAAGGAACAACAATGGAGTCATGGATAGGGGGTTCATACTAGTATATTCTCAATGGCAGCTGGTCAAGGCACAAAAGCAAACATCTGCCAGTATCCCAACAAGGGGTCTTCCTGCACCACAGTCTCGCTGGCGGCCGGATAAGACACAGGAAACGAACATATGCTAGTTCCACTACACGGTGGTACGTTCCCAAGCTAAAAGTCGGGCAGTCCATCAAATCAGGGATGGAAGGCACTTGCAGCATACACAGGTGGCATCACCTTATTCAATTCCCTATAGTCCACAATCATTTGCCAGGCTTGTGCGTTGGCCTCACAATATGTGCCCACTCCGCAGGGTGAGGACTCCAAATCCTCCCCAACCTGCGGGTGAGGGACGACCTCAACCTCACTGCATTCTCCACTGGGGACTCAGCAAGCATTTCCAACTGGGACTACAAGTCCTGCACGTGGGCTGCCTCAGCAAGCACTTCCCAACCCACACGGTCACGACGACCTTCACTTTCTCCGGCCTATACTGGATGGAGAACTGTCCATGTCTTCCCACCCCTCCACGGGGGTCCAGCTCTCCGGCAGCTGCTCCTCACAGGCTTCCTGAGACTGAGTGTTCATGCATACAAACTGCTCCACCGGCCTTCGGAGAGCTTTGGCCGGCACCATACCCTGCTCGCTGCGCCGTGTGTAGTGCAGTGTCTCAGCTCCCGCTCCCCTCTCAAGAACGCAGGATATGGGGAGGCCAAACAGGAAAAACAACGGAGCCACGGATAGAGGGTTCATACCACTATATTCTTGATGACGGCTGATCGAGACACAAAAGCAAACATCTGCCAGTACCCCAACGAGGAGTCTTTCTGCACCCCAGTCTCACTGGCCGCCGGGTGAGACACAGGAAGTAGGAGCCACACGATCTGCAATCCATCATCCGCGCTTGCTAACAGCACTTGCTAACCGCAATCCACAGTCCGCTTCTCTGCCAACCAACCCACCCCACTTGCTAGCCACAATCCACACTTGCTAGCTTAACCATGGCAGTTATATCAGTGACCAATGGCTAACTGGTAACAGCTGATGGCCATCTAATAACCTAGCCAGCACCTTTCCATGTGAGGCCAAGAGCCTGGAAACTGCTCTCTGGGACTCTGTCCCCACACCCAGCTTTGATTTGGACATAATTTCTGAACGTGATACACTAAGATTTACAGCCTTTTATTATCCCGTACTATCATGTGCTAAATTAACCTGACCTAACAACCTGTCTCATAGGCAGATTCACAGTAATATTTTTGAGCTTTACGTGTTTAAATGAACCAGTATAAACTATTTTCAAAGGAATAGTATTTCATTTTTTTCCTTGTGGTGATAGAGTTTTATTTCCTACTAGTAAGGTTTTAAGGCTAGGTATATGACTCACTTTGGAAATTATTGATTCCCTCCCATGCACTTGCATGCACCAGGACTGATGCATTCATTTTCTTTTTGCATTTACATACATTTTACTGTGTAATTATAGTTAAATAATGGTACATTTTGTATCTAGTCTACTCATGTAATTATCGGAGGACTGAATCTTACACCAATTTGTAATCACTCCCCTCCCCCACACCACAAATTTCGAAGCCCCAGATGCAGCCCCAGCTATGCAACTCCTAACTTACTCCTAACTCAATGTCTTTACTCAGTTCAAAAAATTAAAGCAGTCTAAAAAGTGGCCAGTTAGAGCAGCTGTAGGAAGTTAGGTTGGAAGGACTCAAGCTGCTCCCCGCTAGGCCAGTGCTGCAGTGGGCAGATAAAAGGGAGCCATCAGAAGCTCACCTACAGCTCATTCATTCTTAGAAAAAGGAGGAACCATGACATCTTGCTACTCTTGAATGTTTAGGAGAGTGTGGGATGCTGCCCTGCTTTGGACTTTAGTTCTGGAAACAACTAACCCACTCTCTGAGCCACAGGAATTCCCCACTGCTTCCCAGACGACTATTCCTATTTTGCTTCCTTCCAAGCCAGCAACGTCTCGCTGGTACCAAAAAAGCAAACAAAAGAGCCAGCAAGCACAAGGCCAAAAAGGTGGGAGCAGAAGGGGACAACTGAAGAATGAGGCCAATTTACAGGCCAGTCATAGGCCTACTCATCTAAAAAAAAAAAACTCCTGGATCAGCGTCCACTAATTAGGTAATTACAGCGATACAGTAACAGCATCTTCTTCTCATTACTTGACTCAGAACCTGTGTTCACCCTATTCTACTGCAAACACATTGAAAGCAGACATCTCACTCGTCTTCTTACTGCCCTTCCACCCATTCCCGCCACCATAATTTACAGTAAGTCTGCAAATGTCTTGACTTTACAAATTATTTTGCACTGGCATTGCTCCTTATAAAAGATGGGTTTTTTTTGGTAAGTCATTGTTTTGAGTGGTGATATCATTGGTGATGTCTCAAGACTACTCTGGCTGAGAATGTTGTGGCTATTACTCAAAGTTAACAGTCACAGCTGTCCCTCCTTCATTTCTCTTATTAAATAAAGAAGCTGAAACTAGGGCATCAACAAGCTATTTTAAGGACGACTGAAACTTTGTACCTTCCTATGTGGAATTGAAGGTGACAAACGTGGGTAAGGCCAATGCTTGCATTCCAAACACACCAGCCTCACCCATTCGTCTCAGGGACACATTCCTGGATCACTGTCTTTGGTACAACAGCTTGCGATATCCTCACACGCCCTCCATGTTAGGGATGATTATTCAAAGACTTCTACTATTTTACTACATACATAATTATTTTTAACTGTTTAGACTACACTTGGAGGCTCTGGAAAGGGATACAAAGTGTTGGATGGTGAGGATATGGGAACATATGTATATTTTCACATTAGTTGTTTCAGAAATAATTTGTTTATAAGTCTTTTCACCTAAGTTAAATTTCCCTAACAAAGCACTGATGTTTATGTCAGATTCCCAGTAATAAGTGCTAAATAAGTCTCCTGATTTAAAAGTAACAAACAATACTACACCTACCCCTACATAGTATTCTCCTTGATCTAACTCCTCAAAGTCC
The DNA here is from genome assembly GCF_004115265.2 of Rhinolophus ferrumequinum. Lineage (NCBI taxonomy): Eukaryota > Metazoa > Chordata > Mammalia > Chiroptera > Rhinolophidae > Rhinolophus > Rhinolophus ferrumequinum. The sequence continues at coordinate 70,680,348 of NC_046294.1, read as the reverse complement.
TCTAAGCAGAATTTAATATTCATAAATCTTCAGCTACTCATCAATTCACACCTTTCAAATCTAATCTGCAAAAGCCAAACAACATCCATTTAGCCAAAGGGGAAAGAGACAAACAACCCAATGCTGAGATAGTAAGTTCACCACAAGCTGGGGAAATCACCTAACGTCAATCTCCCTGGAAAGCTGCATAGCACGGTGATTAAACAACCCTACCTCAGCAGTTACTTCAAAAAGATATTTTAAGTAAGAAGCGTAACAGAAATTAAGAGAAATGTGAATAGAAATTAAGAGAAATATGGTGAATGTTTAAATTAATTATTATAGTAAAAGACACATTGCCATTCATCCCCTTCAAAATACTCCCCCTCGCTTTGAACACACTCATCCCATCGTTCTTGCCACTTTCTGAAGCAGTTCTAGAAGTCCTCTTTTGTGAGTTTCTTTAGATGAGCTGTCGTGGCTGCCTCAAGGTCCTGAATCATTTTGACTTTGGGGAAGAGACAAAAGTCACACGGTGTCAGATCCAGTGAATAAGGTGGATGAGGACACACTATAATGTTTTTATTTGACAGAAATTGCCATACCAGAAGTAATGTGTGACACAGAGCTGTGTTATGATGGAGGATGATTTACGGCACACTTTGAAACACACCTTCTTTCAACCGTAGCTCACACCTGACTGCACCAAACAAGTTGAAACTTGTCACACACTGTTACTAAGGTTCAACATGCTGCTGCCCATATTAAAGACGACTGCCTTTCCATTGGATGGCACTCGGCAGCAGCACACACTGTGTTTTGTGATCCCAAAGGAAAGGCTCCATGTCACACATCGCTTCTGATATTGCAATTTCTGCCAAATAAAAACATTACGGTGTGTCCTCATCCACCTTATTCACCGGATCTGGCACCGTGCACTTCTGGCTCTTCTCCAAAGTCAAAATATCCATGAAAGGTAAATGTTTTGAATTGATTCAGGACATCAAGGTAGCCACAACAGCGCAACTAAAGACAATCACAAAAGAGGACTTCCAGAACTGCTGCAGAAAGTGGCAAGAACAATGGGATGAGAGTGTTCGAAGGAAGGGGAAGTGTTTTGAGGGAGATTAATGGCAATGTGTCTTTTACTGTAATAAATTTTTTTTAATTCAAACATTCACCGTAGTCTTTGATGATACCTTGTATGTTTACTATACTGTTAATAACAAGTAAAAGACCAACTAGAAGGAGGCTGAATGTACTATAGACATTATTTTGTAAATTCATGTATATGAATCTGATGGAATATTTTTGTCATGAAATTACTAAAAATTATAATAGCTATGAAAACCTCGAAGTATTTGCTATAATCCTCTCCACAAAGAAAAAAAAATTATATATGTGTGTGTATGTACATATATATGTGTATATATATGTATATACACATATCATTCTATTAGAAAAATACACATGTAAGTGAAAAAAATTAAAGTTTATAAGGAAAATTGTCATTTATTCAACAATTTAACAAAGGATGTACCATAAGTCAAGCCCTGGGTCAAGTGCTATAAAGCTAAAATGGTTAAAAAAAAAAAAAAAAAAATACAGATCTGACCTCTGCCTTCTTGGAATTTGCAGGTTTTATTAGTAAGTCAAAATAATTGCAGTTACGTGACTGTTCTTCCTTTTTTCTAAATAATAATGCTAGGATATTAATATTTTACTAATATAATCTAGGCTTTTGTCTGGCTAAGTGTGTATTACAAAGTCTGTGTTGGGGGCCAGACATTGATGACAAATGTCAAGAAGTGGAACAGAAAATGACAACAAGTGTTCCAAATGTCTGTGGTGCATGATCACTGATGTTGTCCTTTCCCTTTCATCCTGTTAAGAGGAAGGTGTCCTGCTGCTTGCAGCCCCGTGATAGTCCTCTCCCTTCTTCCTAAAGGCTCCCTAATTATACCTCAGCCTCGTGACAAGCATGGCTTACCCACCTTTCAGCAGAGAACTGAGAGAAGGAGTCATTCATGATCCCAAGACACTAGCCACGTCCACATCCCCCTAAAAGTAACTAACACTCTGTAAGGAGCAAGCTAATAAAGTAAGCACCTGGCACAGTTCCTCTGAAAGACTGCCAACTTGACCATAATGATGTATGTGTAATGCAAATCTCATAGGCAGAAATGGCTTGGCTAAGGAGTCTGCACTCTGCCCAAAGGTTTCTCTAGGAGAAACCTTCATAAATGTAAGCAAACTAAAAAATGTCACACACAATGAATCAGAAACTCATTCAGCTTATCTTCTCTTGAGAGACTTTCTTTTGTGGAGATAATATTGCCCTTTCCTTGCACAGCTAGGTTTGTATTTGCTACACAGGTTTATAAAAATAATAAAAACATATGATTTAAAAATGCATATAACTGAAAAAACTACAGAAGAAATGGCAGGGGAAGGAGAGGCCATGTCGGGGGTCGTAAATCTCGGCTACTAAAAGTGTGGCCCAGGGGCCAGCAGTTTTGACACCACTTTCCAGTCTGTTGCAAATACAGAATTGCACACTCCACCCGAGACCATCTGAATCAGAATCTGCATTTAATAAGATCTCCAGGAGTTTCATACACACATTAAAGTTTGGGAGTCACTGTTCTAGATATTGGTAATAATATCCTATTTCTATACCTGGAAGGTGAGCACACTTAGTATTATTCTCTAAAAAGTACACACATATTGTATACAGTCTTCTGATTAGGTGATATGTCTCTAATCCAGCTTACAAATGGATTCCATGTCTACAAACTGGCAAGTAGGGATTGTTAAAATGTGGAAGAATGCTACATAAATCTGATCTTCAAACAGTAAAAACTCACATACCTACAGATAAAACTTCGGAGAGCACATAACCCGACCTATAACTTTAGGGAAAATGAAACCACGTGATTCACGAAGGTGCATGCTTTCTCTGGGTCAGACTGCTCAATTACTGTCAAAGTTAGATTAGGGCTCAAGTCTCCTGACCCCCAGAAATGTTCTGTGCCCTACAAAAATACTGGTTTAATATGTCATGACCGCTTTGCTTTCCCTATGTAAACAAATACTCATGTTAAAAGAGAAATCAGTATTTAAAAAACTCTTTAAACCAGTACCTTGTATATTTAATAACAGATTCCCAGTATACATTAGTTTGAATGAGTGATTAACTTTGAGACACAGGCAAACATTGTTACCCACATCTTCTCAAAGGGCTGAAATGAATTATAGCATGATTAAGTAATTTCCTTACGGAAGAACCACGGAGCTCAATTTTAAAACAATTTATAATATTCTCTTCCACAGTAACCAAAAATTGCCCTTTACTTTCATCAAAGTCAAAATATCTTCCATGTTTAATATTTGGGTGAATGAATCTATGTGATTTCAAATGTAATCAATATCTGAAGTAGAACTTTTAAAATTATTACTTGGGAGACTGAAGAACAGTAGTACTCACCGATACTAATTTCATCATCTGTTTCAGCATCACCAATACATTCAAATTGGAAATCTTGCAGTGACTGGGAAAATTTCTGTACTGCCATAGACAGATCTGTAATTGAAAGTTAAAAGAATTATAAGTTAAAGGTACCATGGAATACTCAAGTTTCCACACGTAATGTTATACAACTTTGATGTTAATACTATTTTAACCAGAACCTTTAACATACCAGTTTGACAAATACAAGCAGAATTTAAAGAAACTACTAAAGAAATATTTTAGGAACTGGATCTGCTCTGCTTAAAGGGGATCTGTCCTTTTAAGAAAGTTTTAATGCCAGTCATGTATTCTCTGGAAGCCAACTTCCCAAAGCCTTTATCAAAGAATTACTATTCATTTCCTATAAACAGAACAATTTATTAAAAATTTAAAAAAGGAATGCTACTGAGGTGGCTAATAAAAACAAAAAAAGAACCAGCCAACCTTTGATTAGAAAGTGTCACTGATGTTATGCTACACAGACTGTGGAGTATGCAGGAAACACGTTTTTACCAATTAACTACTAGTTTTGTTTGATCTCCTTCTATGGTGGAAGGCCACCTGGAAGGTTGTTTACAAATAATCTTGTGATTTATAGGAGACCTCAAGCTAAACATACTCTTCAATCCTGACTTCAGTCTGAACAAAGTCCAGAGTGTGACTAAATCCAGAAGACGAGTTCTTCTTTATTCCTGGAGAGAATAAAGAAAAGCCCAGAATAATGAAAAGTAAAACCCTGGGAGGCAAAAGCCTGGGATGCAACCTAACAGAGCGACTAAAAATGCAGCCCCTGGAGCCAGGCTGCCTGGATTGAAATCCAAGTCTCAGTCCCACCACTTAACTAGCAACATGACCTTGGGCCAATTATTTAATTCCTCTGGGCCTCTGTTTCCTCATCTGTAAAAAGTGAGTAGCAATAACATAACTACCTCATAGAGCTGTTCTGAGGATTAAGTTAATATTTGCAAAGAGTTTATTTAGAACAGAACCTGGGATTTAAGTACTATTTAAGTCTGTTAAATAAAATTTAACATAAATCAATCTGACAGGGCAGCATCAGGGAAGATTTCAAGGTCCCACCTCTCCGAGCTACTCTGATCATCCATGCCAACCCTTCCACGGAAGGTGGCAGCAGTAGGAAAACGTATTTTTCTGGAATACACTCCACACTTCATTGAATGATATCTCTCATGGGTTCAAGTCTAATACCTGAACGCTTACATTAGTTTCAAGCAATAGGACCTGACAAAGACTCTCTCCATCAATCTTTAGTCGGGCTCTCTTCTTGACTAGGCCCTCTATCTTGGCTCCCCTTCCTCCCTGGGCCTACATAGCCCTGTTTTAGTAAGAATCCTGCCAAGTCAATTTAGAGAAAATGCCCACCCTGGATATCGGATCAAATTCCTCACCCTCCCGCTTTGATACGTAAGTCCTTGGCCTGCCTTCACCAGGAATCCTCCGACACTTGAAGTCTCCTCTTAATAATTTCCCACCCACCACCACTCACCCCTAACCTGCTCCTTGGCTATGAATTCCCACTTGTTCTTGTCACAGAGTTGAGCCTGATCTCTTCACTCTACTGCAACATTCTTGACATCTGTAGCAACCGTCCTGAATTGTCTTCCTTAGCATTGTAACGACTGTTAGAATTTGTTTTTCTGTACAAGAACAATTATGGTCCCATGCCTGGACATGGCCCCAAGAAGTAGGATTATGGTAACCCACCCTTCACGAAACTCCAAGCCCAGGTACCTATCAAAGTAAACACTCATGAGTAAATCGGTCTCCAAATATGAAGGTCATTTTTTGCACCACTGTGAGTCAGGAATTCACCAACGTCCTCACACCACTGACAATTCTGAAGACCACAGACCTCAAGCCTCAGAGAGGCTTGTAAAAAACCACCACCAAAATAAACACACAAGAGACTCAGTTTTTGTTTTTTTAATCTTGTTTGAAATAAATAAATCATGCACTGAGAAGAGGATGCTACTTGTACATTAACACCTTTTCCCACAAGAGGGGTAAAATTTGGGGACCCTCTAATCTATTTGAGAGGTCCTTTCAATCTAAGAGAATGAAAGGGTCTATCAGCTTAACAACGGTTCTGCTTTGGGCTTTCAGGAAGAAAGATGAAGAGAGAGCCTCCTTAGTGAATTATTAGTCAATGAGAAAAACAAAGGCTTTATCAGAACTATACTTCACCCATCAGCTGTGAGACCTTGGACACATTCTACTCAAGACCCATTTTTCTTATCTACAAAACAGAGAATACATACTTATCTCACAGGGTTCTTATAGAGACTCAACAAGGATGTGCCTGGTACACAGCAGGCAACTCAATAAATGGCTTCAATCATTATCATTCAAGTCTAGCTCATAAAGGTGGAAAAGTTGACTGGCCCTTCAGACAGACGGGCACCAAGTAAAAGTATGCATTTATCTGAGAGTACCCAGCTCTAAGGATAGAGAAATCATAATACCTACATCAAATGTTATGAGAAGACAAAGAAAGCAGACTCATAAGGCTAATTTTAAACCAAGCTGTATATGGGTACTGTCCCCGAGACTTGGGAAAAACATTCCATTTAACGTTCCTATGTACAATATGAAGGCCTTATGCTAAACTGGATTTGAAGGCACAGATGCAATTTCTGCACAGCAGAGTTGAGAAAGGTAGGGAGTTTACATGAGTGGATCAGAATGCTTAGGAACCCTTCCTTTTCTCACCTCCTCACCACAAGCTCCTCCGAGTTTCCCCTCAAACTCAGTAAGCTATCTGGAAGATCTGTCCTAGGGAACTCTTGGCAACCCCCCACGTCCCACCATTTCTTCCTAGACTCTTTGCTTTGCTTCCCGTGGCCGTGCTCCTAGACTGAGAACGGTTAGCGGCTTTGTCCTCTCACAGAGATCACAGTGAACGCACTATAATAATTCCCATCCCCAAACAGGAACACAGTAGTCCTCTTTACAAGCTATCCTTGCCAATACAGCCAAGTATGCGGACAAGTATGAGTTCTAGTGGCAGATTACCCAGGTTAGCTTCCTGCTTCTACCACTCAGCCACACGCTTCTGGGCAAGCTCCATAACCTCTCTGCAGCTCAGCTCAGCATCCTCATCTGTGCCATGGAACAAAAGCCATCGCTCTCAGGGTTATTGGGAAGAGTACGTGAGCTGAAGCACTTAGAACAGGGTCTGACATACAGTTAGACGCTTGAAATATGTTGGCTATTTTCCATGTTGAACATCTCAAAAAAGAGAGGAAAAGGTAAAAAGTCAGGAATTTAGGTGACAGCTGTGAGATCTTAGGTATCCGTGGAAACTGCTCAAGAAAATAGTCTGTGGATGGCAGTTTCAAATTCTCCCTTTGTTCACAGCAATCACGCGGTGGCAGAGACAACCTGATTAGTCAGTATTTCTGTGTAAGACTTGGGTGTCTATTTCAACACTGGACGTAATCACGAATGTGTGAGTGATCCTTTCACAGTCCTTTTATTTATTTTTTTTTAGTTTTTTTCAATTACTAAAGAACTCATTTATTTTTGTAAATGGATGAGTGTCAGACTGCTATGTAGTTAAATTACACTGAATATGTTTAAAAGAGTTTTATTTTAAAATATCAATATTTATAGGACAGCAGAAAGTACATACTTTGGCAACTCTAACTTCCTATGAAAAATGTTAGTTGTCAACTTAGAAGGTGTGAGTGGAAACATGATTTTCCAAAGTACTTTTAGGAAGTATATGAGCAGAATAGTGTGTGGACCACTGCTTTACAACACTACGTCCAGGTGAGGCTGTAGTCACCTCTGGAGGGTGGCTGCCCTTTAAAAAAGTACACATTCCTGGGCTCCATCCCTGATTGAGTTAATTAGGTTGGGCCCCCAGTAAGTCCATTTTCAATGTGCATCCCGGATTGTTCTCATGCAAACCAACATTTAAGAAGCACTACTTTAAAAAACAAACAAACTAGTATACTACAGTGTTTCAGCCGAGGCTGAAGAGGGAAACGCTTCACGTATGTTTCTGGATTGAGGAGAGAACGGAAACAAGCTAAGTAATGAGAACTCACAAAGTAGCAGCACCATCGGGAAGCCTGGCACTTCCCGGAATTCCTTGGAGGCCACTGTGCTTGCACTTTGGGCAGATAACAAGGTGTAGCCCTTTTCCAGATATTGAGTGTGAGAATTTTCTTGAACTAGCCTGAGGAAAATCCATATTTAGGCGGGATCGACTCACACAGACGGCAAAGCATGTGCTAAGGGGAAGCGGGTGGCACAGAGCACACTTTGGGAAGCACTGCGAGAGAAGGGCAGAGGTACTTGTCATGAAAACGCCCTTGGGATCCGCTGACAACACTGGGGACAGGTGAGGCATGTGGTCCCCTTTGGCCCCACTGGGGGCCTAAAATGCAGTCTCAGAACATTCCTCTCCTCCTGCCCGCTCACTGAGCTGTGCTCTGCAGCATCTGCTCTCCCTGGGATCACAAAAAAACTGCAGTTTCCTGGGGAGCAGCTTCACCTCCACGGGCATCGCTCCATACTCCTCAATGTCAATGCTAAAGGGGCCCCATGTGCCCTCAGGAAGCAGCGGAGTGCACTGGCTCGCCTGGAGACACTCGGTGCCGTCAGCGTGTAGGATGGAGTCTTGAACCTTTGTACCTATAATTACGAAGTCTCCTTTGCTGACAGTGTCGGGTTCAATGCACATGTTCATAAAGTCTTCTGTGTTCGTCAGGTCCAGCTGACTGTTCTGTGTGGTGATGGACAGCTCAGTGGTGGACAGCTGCACATCTCTCCAGACCTCCAGGCTCACGTCTTGGGAAAAGGGCATCTTGTGGCTGTGCCCAGTATGATGCAAGCCTCCGTAATATTATCCTGTGCAAATTGGGCTGTGGAGGAACCACTTCCACTCCACTGGGAGGTCTCTCTATAGGTCCCGTGTACAAGATAGAGCCTTGGTGAGTCTGAGGCCACTCCTTAAGAGTGCTCAATAAGTGAGCTGCTTTAGTTTTCAGAGGCCCAAGATACCAGTACTTGCTAACTCTGACGCCAGTATCTCAGAAGGATCCCCACTGAAGGACAGTCATTGCAAACACAGGTTGTTCCTTTTCACCCTTGACCTGCAAAACATCAAGTGGAACTGTCTCTCCTTTCACTGTCTCTCCTTTCAATGGCAAGTGTAGTATCTATAATGTGTTGGACTTTGTTGCCATTTCTGGTAAACAGGGTATGACTCAATCTACTGGTCTATCCCAGTGGGATAAATCCAATAGGAATCTTACTGAAGGTCGCCTCCTCTGCCTTTTGAAGAACTCCAGTAATAACCTCCTTCGACATCCCTTCTCCTCCGGCAACAATGATGACGTCTGTTTTCCATCAGTTCCAGGAGTTTCTTGCGTTGGCCCTCATAATCTGTCTTACCGATGGTCACATCCATGCCAGATAAGTGTAAAATCGGGGCAGCATTTTTTTTCAAATAGAGTCCTTGCTTTGCCTTTGCAAGCTGCAGGATTGAGAAAGACGGTGGCCTTCTTCACTTGTACATTGGGAAGAATGAGCTGGTTTCCAAACACCTGAGCTTCTTGACAAGCTGCTCTCCTTAGCAGGTTATCACAGTGTTTTCCATAGAGCCAATGGCCTCCGCATGACAGCAGACAGATTCCAGCTGTAGTTTTCTTCCAGTGATTTCGAAGTGTTTTAAAGAATATAGTTATCTTCTCCTACGGATTTGCTAGGCATTTGATGATCCTCGCTTGCTAATTGGTTTATTAGCTTATCTCACCGGAATGTAAATTCTATGAGAGTTAAGAACTTGTACTGATCTGGTCACTGCTATATCCCCAGTGCCTAAAATTCCCTATGAAGGCTTCCATGTCACTAAAACTTAAATATGTATGCCTTTCTCCTGTTAATCTCTCTTTGTCAGTTTAATTTCCAGACAGATCCAGCCAGAAACCCTAAGAGAGTTAAAGAAAACTTTTTTCCTCTCCTACATTAAAAGTTTCTTCACTAAGAACTTTTGGTGATATGGAAAAAAACTCAAAATACAATGTTAAGTAAAATCAATAGGATAAAAAGCCATATACAATAGGTATTGTACTAATTACGTCTAAACATAAATACAAATGGAAAAAAAAATACCAACAGAAATAAACACACACAAAAATTTAAGTAGTTCACTCTTGTTTGTAAAGTAATGGGCGACATTTATTTCATCTTTTATTGCTCCCTTTAACCGCAAAGACTCTCTTCTTGACCTAACTTTAATCAGGCTCCTTTGTGCTCTCTTCTGGACTACCCTTTCATAGTCCTTTTAGAAGCATGAGAAAGCACTATGCAAGAAAATATGGTTCTCAACTAGTTCAGATGATAATTCCAAAACTAAAGGGGAGGTTTGAAATATAACTTATTTTCAACTTCAAGTGTCTGGATTCTTGATTTTCCTTTTATTTGTTCTTAGTTTCTAAAAAACCAAAGTAATGATGAGGTCAAGGTAAAGAACTTGTGATGTTTTCTGGCAGTAATATTGACCGAGCTACAAAATGAGGAATCCAGTTCATGCTTTAAATCTTGGCTCCGTCTTTTACTGAGTGTGCAATTCTGAAATGGAAAACACAACACTTCCCACTGACTTAAAACCACATGAAACATACTATTCCCTAATTGTCTAAAGTTTCTAAGCAATGATCAGATGCACAAAAGCAATGTACTGGTTCTAAAATCTTTTAAATAAAATTAACATGTGATTATATAGAACTTGAATGTAAAATCTCAAGTTTTAAAGTTTATGGTTGAATTCTAAAGTATCAAATTATGTAATGACAGAATCAATGTTTTAAAGGCAAAAAGAAAGATCAAGTGAATAAAATGTTACAAACAGGAAATCTGGTTTAGGCAAGGGTGTCTCTGTCTTCCTATTTCTACCAAGTTACCAGAAATTGAGGACAAAGAAGAAAAAGATACCAGTCAGAGCCATCACAGCCACATTCTATGGTGAAGGTAGAGGAACACCATATACCAGCGTGCAAGGTTGTACATGGTAAAGATACTACAAGTACCACCCACATCATATCCTTTCCATTTGCCTAACCTACAAGGTAAGCACAGGACGTATTCACATTATAATTTGGAAGAAATTACACTGAGTTTTGCTTAGTCAGTAATATTTTTATATCAAAGAATTAACCTGTAGCACCCGTGATTAAATGATGCCAATGAAATACTAAAACTTCATTTCATTAGAGAAATACAAAACAGTAACTGTTTAATTATAACTCTTCTTACACACAGACTTAAGAGCTGGAGTCTACCTGTTCCTTTAGAAGTGTCAATGGAATTACTTTTACAATGTCAGCCATGGAAGTTAGCTGTATTTATGTCAGAACATGTACAACCAGCCAGTCCACTGGCATTAAGGCAGTACTTCCTGAAATCCAGTTGCTCTGGGAATTAGATTTAAGCAAGGCTCTCAGGAGCAATTTATCCAGCCATAGTGTTGTGGAATTATCATCTTCACACCACCATGCAGAAGGGAGACAGTACAAAGCAATGAGAATACAAAGGTGAAAACAGGATATATACTTCCCTCCTAAAGGACAGAGTCCAGTAGGGGCATGAAGCATGTAAATAATCATATCAGAGGTCAACTGATAAAATCTCCAACAGCGGTTAGTAACACTATCACCACAGATATGACTTACTATGTGACTGATACTTTTCCATGCACATAAGGTCAATTAAACCTTTAATCCTCACAACAGCCACATAAATTAATATCATCAGTCTCATTTTACTGATAAAGAAATAGACACAGAGAGGTTAAGTGAATTCCCCAAGGCTACACAGGCTAGTAAATATGTCAACCCAGGGAGCCTAGCTCCAGAATCCCCCTTTAACCACACTGCCATACACTCTGCACATAAATAGCAAACAAGAAGACGCAGCAGTTCTGCTTGACTGCACGGGGGAAGGCTTCTCAGAGGAATCAATGGCATCAGGGACTTGAAAGACGTGACAATGCACCAAGCAAGACCAAATTAAGAAAATGTCCCCAACCGTCCAAAAGTCAGCTTCCACCTACATATCCAACCATATCTATCAAAACTCATACCAAGCTGAGGTACTGTCATTACCAGAAACAAACCATCCAGTCTCTTGTACCTCTGTTTATACGGTTATTCCACCTTCTTGAGTTATCCTCTTCTCTTATATTCTCTTTCGCCATCTCTCTCAAGCCTCCATTTCCTTCAAAAAGCCTTTCTTGATCCCTTCCAACTTGGTGTCATCTCCTTCTTTACACGTCCCACTACATGCTGTGACTCTTGCTGTACTTCCTCTAATTTACCTTTTATCCAGTTACCCATAATCCTGGTTTATCCACCTTATTTTAAGTAGTGCACTAAAGGTAGGAAACTTTGCCATCTGTGAATACTACCCAAGTATTCACAGCAGCACCATATCTTATATACAACAGGAACTCAACTGTTGAAACCATAAATTTCTGCAAGGTGTGTAAATACTCCAACCATCTGGATGCCTTGCACCTCCCCTCCTTCCCATTCATAATCTTGCAAGCCCCTAATGCAGCTTTTTCAGCAACTTGTATAACATGGGTTATCCACTTTCCAAAACAATAATAACAGAGATGTTTTACTATTTACAAGAAGCTTTGGTATACGTTTACAATAACAGTAGCAATGGGGTTGGTAAGATGTTTTACTATTTCAAAGTTCTTATATATTTTTCTTAATTCTCACACAAAGCTATGAGGGCAGAAGCTCTGAAAAGTTAAATAACTTAATTTGCCCAGAGTCTAAGACCTGGACTCCAACCTACACAGGTCTTCTGTTTCCCAAATTGGATGCTCTTTTGAATGCATACCATAGCTAATTCCCCAAAAATATCGGGCTTTAAAACCGGGGGGTGCGGGGGTAACTCTAAACAACATCGACCTAATCCCTTACCTGTTGTATAAATTCTAAGACAGTAAGAGACTCCATGATTGGACCATATGCAAGAGAGCTAGCCACGTTGATTAGCATGGAATAAGCTAGCGGCAATGACCTTAGATGGTCATTATGAAACATCATGCTAAAAGTCAAAGGAAATACACATTTATTCTTGTACTTTCTATTCCCACAAAATCGTTGAATAATGTTCTAGGTGTTGAGCTTCCTCAAGGTAGGTATATTCTTCTTCATCTCTCTTTGCCCTCAGTGCCCAATAGAAAGCAAACACATGAGGAAAGAGCGAAGAGAGGGACTATATAAAATGGAGTCATTTTAACCACACTGCTAAAATTATTAATGTAATGAAGGTAGAGGCATGAGGAAAAACTCCATTCTTGTTCTAACTAGCCTGGGAACTTCAACACTTTTGAACTTTCCAGTCCTGTGTTAACACCTAAATATACATCTGTAGCTCCAGGTAACCCTCTAAATTATCCCAAAGGATTCATGTATCCAGGCCACCTGTTTACCCCCTGAAGGACTCACATATAACATCCACCAGACAACCATTATCCAGACCACCAGGACATGACCAGACCTCCTGCACCTATCATCCTGACTGCCTGGCATCTGACTGATAACATTTTGGACCAATCTAGGGCTAAGAATGCAGAATTAATAATTCTCAAGGATATACTTTTTACTGTAAGAACTTCTTTCCTTTCTTCTTTGGAACACTTCTGGGTTTCTCCCTATGTTCCCAGTTTGCAAATTCCAAGACCCTTGAATAAATCTCTATCATTTATTTCTATCAAAGCCTCCAGATTTTTTTAGTTCATTTGACACACAAAATTGATCAGAGGGATGAGAGAGAAAAAGAAGTGTACACCAACTACCAACATGTTTATAATGTAAGCATCCACTATAAATAAAGTACCAAAAAGCTTATGGTACTGGGAACACACATGAATATAATCGCAAGCCTTAACTTAATGAAAGTACTTTACACAGCAGAATATGTTGAGGAATTACCAAATAAGTCTTGGTTTTTAATACCTGCAGTTATGTTTTTAGTGTTTTCTCAGAGAACTACAAACGTCAGATTGCTACACGGAGAAAAGTCAAAGGAAAAGAACACTCAGTGTGGCAAAGCATAAGAAAAACCACAGTGAAAACTGCTTGTCGATAAAAAACATTTCTATCGCTCTTATGTGAACAAAGTTTTTAAATGCCCATTTTGTTATTTTTCTGTTACATAAATGGCTAGAAAATAACTGCTGTCCAATATAAACAATTCAAGAAAAATCTTCATGCAGGTCTGGGACAAACTGGTACTAGTAATAACTCAATAAATGTATGTTGAACTGAAGTGAACTTGACTTATTGTAATGGAATCAAGGAATTCTCCTTCCTCGAAAGGCTTGAGCAATACTGCCATCCAGCAATAGCCATGTCCACAGGACATCACTGGAGACAGTCACCTGAGAGGTAATGGTTCTAAAGCTGTTCTTCGTGCCCCTGGAAAAGCACAGACTACTCCAGGCTACCAAATCAATTTGCTGTGTATTCTAGGATGTAACAACATTGTGTTGAGTCACTGTAAAGTTGGTAAAACAAATGAACCTAGCTTTAGATGGCCTCCTTCATTTCTATACCAGATATGTATTCAGGGTCTTATTTCCACATCCTGTTTTGCACCCTTCTAGCAAGCAACATAAGTCAAAGCATCAGTTCTTGGTGATGAACTGAAGTCTTACGTGATGAATGTGCTCAGATCTAGGAAGAAGTCGTTCTTTAGAATCATGTCATGTCATAGACTAAGTGTGCACAAGAGTCAGACAGACAATATACATCAATCCAGGGGACACCACTTACTGCAATGTCTTAAAACAAGCACTTAGCTTCTCTGCATCTCAGGTTCCTCGTGTACAAAAAGAAGATATGAATCCCTTCAACACTGTCATGAATATTACATGAAACTGGTTTAGCACAGTGTCTGGTACAGAACAGCAACTTGAAAGACTAGTTCTCAACAACTGTTAATTATTAAACCACTATTTATTATGATGGCAAAGGCAGAAGATGAAATATTTTGATTATAAGCATAACATATTTAATCTATGTATTAAATTACTATCTTCAGTGAAAATAAATAGTGGGCTGGCCTCTAACAAAGACCAAACATCTTGTAATCCCATAAATGATATGTGTCTGGCAAACAGTTCCAGAAGATTCTGGCCTAAAAACAACAAACAGGAACCAAGACTTGGCCCAATTTTTTCTACAGTTTCTATAAAGCTACAAATTCCATAAAAATTAAAATTAAAAAAAAACCCCAAGACTTCACTACTGCTACAACCCAAGTTAAAAATAGAAAGTTCAAAGGATGAAATAAACCACCCAACTTCATACTGGGGCGGGGGGTGGTTATGGAAATAATGGCTCACTGCAGTTTCTCCAGATTCTCTTCCTGCCTTAGCACGCATTCTTTTGCTGCCTCCTTTGCAGTGTCTCTTCCTCACACTCTTTCTCTCAGAAGGGTTTGTCTTTAGCCACCTTGTTACACCTCAATACTTGTTCTCTTTTAAAAAGTATTATCTGTATTTATATGCAGGCAATTCCTAAGTGGTGGTTTCAATTTGGATGCTAGAAGTCTAAGCAAAATTTCCTAAAATAGCCCCCTTGCTGTTTTTTGATTAACTAGAAAATACTGAATTACCCAACATGAAGAAGGACTTTACATTTTCCCTAAGCTTCCTGGCAACACAGGGATGACCTGCCATGTTTTGCTGGACTTCCTGATCTACCTTCCCACCCACGATCTCGTCCCTAGCCCAACCACTCATTTCCCAGTTTCCTGGGAATCTAGGATTTAAACTCTTATGAACAGACTCAGTAATGGATAGTGTTTTAGTGTTCTAGCCTCACTTCCAGCCCACCTTTTGTCCTATTTGAAGTACCTACAGTCTTTCCTCGATAACAAGACCTAGCCGGACAATCAGCTCTAATGCGTCTTTTGGAGCAAAAATTAATATAAGACCCAGTATTACATTACATTACATTACATTATAATAGACCCAGTCTTACAGTAAAATAAGACCGGGTCTTATATTAATTTTTGCTCCAAAAGACGCATTAGAGCTGATTGTCCAGCTAGGTCTTATTTTCGGGGAAACATGGCACCTACCCAAGACAAAGACTCTGGAAGAGCATTTGGCGTTACCTTATTTTTCATATCACACAGCCTATTGTAAACTCTTAAAACTTACTTCCTTTTACTATCAACCCCTTCGTGGGATCCTATGCCAAATACATTTGTGATTAACCATGATTTGACTAGTTTAATTTCCTTTTTTAAAGCACCACACTAAGTTAGTTGTTACCTACTAGGCAATTCAAGCATATTATCTTTCCCTTCTGTTTTTTAGGCCACCTTTTTTCTCAAACTGTTTTTGCACTCTCAATATTCCAGCCAAACAAATCAATCTAAACTTTAACTCTCTTAGCATCACTTAGTTATCCTCTATGTTGGACACGGCCCTTTGTCTCTGCTCTGACCTTTAAATGTCTTCAAATAAAGAAGTACTCACAGCACCACCCTGAAGCCACATCATCCCTTACAAGAGCAGCTGGCTATACTTGAAGATGATACATACAGCTTCCTTTCGTACTTTTAAAGAGCCTGTAAGACCTTCCTTTCTACATTAAGCTGAAAGGCACCCTAAATAAGCCCACCAGGGCATCTGGTGATTTTCAGATGCCAAATACTGACATGCCTCATCATGCACAGCAGTGTGCCAGGGGTTCAGAAAGCCATGGATTCTTTCAGTGTCTCTTCCTGGTACTACAACTTTTATCAGAAAATTGGGGAAGGGAAGCTATGTAGTTTTCTCCTGTTTTACATGTTTTAAAATGCACATATTGTGGGTAAAGCAGAATTCATATGAATTTATATCTTGTTACTTCCACTGAGACAGCCAGTTTGGGCCAAGTCCATTTTCCCCTCTGATACAACATTTTGAGAAGTACTACCTTACTATAATCTAGCTCCCTTTGGATGTCCATAGACATACCCTACAATCTTTATTATTATTTGTGTCTAAGTCCCATAACCCTCACCAAAATACTAAAGCCCATGGAGGGCAGAGACCTTCTCCAGTCTTTATTACATCCAGCACAGGGCCTTGTAAATAGGATGCAGTCCATAAACAGAATAGAATGCAAGAATGCAGAGTATGCATTTAGAAAAGGTAAACTAAGGCCTTTCCAGGACTGGCAAAGAGCAATTAGAGATAAGAAGTCAAGTGGTTAGAGGCAGACTTGCATCTAAGCTATAAAAGTTGCTAGGAGGAAGAGAAAAACCACAGCCCCAGCCAACAAACCTACCTAATGATCTGGACATCAAATCAAGTAGATGAGATCTGAGGAGCCAGACAGAATGGTAGAAGGTTCTTTCATTTAAGATCTTTTGGCAAACTGGGCAAAAAGCAAAGCAGTGGAAGCTAACAAATGCAGCCCAGGTATTTTAGGTGCTTTAGGTGCTAACCTAAAATTTCAGCACTGCTTTAGGAGAAATCCAACTCTAAATAAGGGTCCGGTAGTCTAATCAAGTTTCATGGGGAGAGCATGCAGTTAAAAAAATAAATAAATAAATAAATTAAAAGTTCCACAAACTTAAATCATTAGAGAGCTAGTGTGTATTTTTATCTCCTTGCATCTTCTCCTAATACAAGGAAGTCCCATTAACAAAAAGAAAATGACACGAGCAAGAATTTGGGTGTCAGACTACTAGTTAAACTCTCAATTTTGCTATGTGGACAAGTTACTTAACTTCAAGTTTCAATTTACCTACCTGTAAAATGAAGATAATATCAATATGCCTACGTCATAGGATTGTTATAATGACCAAATGAAATCAGCATGGCACATAGTAAAAGCTTGATAAACTATCATAATTATATCTACTATTATTTTTCAGAAGGAAATCATTAACTAAAAAGGCATGTTATTCTGGGCTCTCGGTTACTAGACCTATGTTGAGCTACTTCTCAGGACCTAAAAAGATAACTACCATTATATGATGGCAGCAAATGTAACGCAGCCAAAGTGACTGTTAACCAAGAAAACACTAAGGTGACAATAAACATCATTACAGTCAAATTGACTTTACTCCTAAAGGTAAGTTTACCATTTACTTAAGTGCAGTTTCCCGTCAGTTTTTTTAGCACTATAGAACATTAAAGTTCTACAACACTCACATGGCCTCCAATGATTGAGATTATTACTAAAACTTCAAAGTATTATCTCAGTGGTTAATAGATATCTGCATTCTAGTATTCCTTAAGGAAAACATTCCTAGACCCCATAATGAAATCTGTTTAACCAAGCAAAGAAACAAACTAGCATACATGAATCTCCAAAAATTTCCTGAACACAATTCAAACGTAATGACTAGTTTAGAATATGGGTCCAGCTTAAGCAGCTGGCTATGTTTATTGTGACAGCATATTTGGCTTTTCATTATCATATTTTTATTGCTTTTCTTTGGCCAAACGAAAGTGTATAATATCATGTAATATCATGGCTATACACGAAAAGTATGGCTATGGCCAAAGAATTTTTTCATATAGCAACATGACTAATATCCTCTTAAAGACTGGAAATATTTTATAATGAATAGTAATTGAAAGGCGAATACATAAGCCTCTGTCTTGGACAAGATGTGAAGTACACTGGCACGCTGCCTCATTCCTCCAAAAAGAAACAAAAGAATGACACTGTAAAACAAGGTCTAGCTTGGGCTGCCAGGGAGTAAGGGCACAAAGATCATTATTCTCCATTTACACAATGTTGTTTGTAAGTTGTTTTCAATAAACTTGTTCTCCCACATGTTTACAGACTTCATTTTTCTGCAGCCCTATCCCATTTTGAAACACTATAGCAATTTTTCAGACTATTTCAGGAAAACTGCATTGTTTAACATGTAGATTTCACTGTGCACCTCTAAGCCGGCTCCTCACCCCATTTTAAAGTTATCAAAATAGATGATGGTCTTGGCCAGATACATTATTTTGATACAGTATTTTGATACTTTTTTCTTCTAATTTAAATTCCAAGTGTTCTTTTTTTTAATAAATTTCGTGCAGCCATCTCACCACCCTAAATACACAAGAGGGGATTTTTCAAATCATATTTATACCCCTTATCTCACTGGAACCCTAAGTATCTCCCTTTTACAGGTGAAGAAACTAAGGTCCAAGGTTAAGTGATTTATCCAAGCAACAGAATCAGAGCTGGAATCTGAGCCCCCCACGTCCAAGGCAACCTTCTTTCCATACCACTTGAAATAAACACTCCTCTCCCACCTACTGAGCTACTGGGCTTAGCTCAATAGTAAATAAAAATTTTACCAAATCATTCACCATCTTCCTTTTCTTATTTATCATTTTTCTCACTCTTAAAAAAACATATATCCCCATTCTTATGGATCTTCTTATATCTACATCATGTAACTATTTTAACTGCTGGTGTATTACATATTTACACAATGGTCATCATAAAAATGCATAAGTGGCTCTGAAGAAGATACACATGTGTTTAAAGGATTATTATTTTGGGGTAATTATATTCATCAGAAAACAAAGATAAATCTCAACCTTTCATTCCAGAAACTAAAACTCATTCACGTAAACGCCATGCTGTTTGAGTTGCCAACACGCATGCATTTCAATGATCTGTGCACAGTCAGCGACTACCTGCTATGATTCTGAATAGCTAAGACTTCACTATTTATCAACCAGAATTGAGGAATTCCAACTGTGTCAACTTGTGCAACTATGTCTGGCTTTAGAGCTTCCCACACTCTGGAAGGCATATTGTCTCTATTTTATTGCTGAAAATAAAGGGACTTTTCATACAAATGATATACACAATTTGTGGCAAGCTTTTATACACAGCACGTAGCCAGCCCATGATTAAGTCACCATTCAATTTTTAAAAACTTAAATATGTATGTGGTTTCCAGTTCTTCTTACCTGGTATTTTTGGCTTCAAAACTTATTAATATTAGTTCTTCAACTACTAAATTTGTAAGGTGCTATATATAATTTTTATTTAACATAGCTCATACATTCTAAGATGCCAAGTGGTAAGACAGACTCCTACCCAATTTTAGAGATATTAAAATATAAACACTTTACAATTTTGGTTCCATGCGTCTCTTTATATTTTATTCCTCCCTCATAGTGAAGAAGAGGATTTTTGGAACAACTGACATTGTCAAGAACAGAATTACCCCTAATCTCGAGGATAACGAAACGAAACAGCACCCCGTTCACGGCCTCAACCTCCTTTTTCTGTCTTTGAATGCCACAGACGCTTAACACCAAGCCTGATTTGAAAATACTCCATCTCTGACAGTGGAAAATAAGAACTTAGTTATCTCTAGCTTAGCTTCTCATTCTTGAGCGCGCGAGACCTTACAATAAAAGTTCTCCAACTTGTTGCAACAATGTTGCTAACCTTTTTTGATATCAG
This sequence comes from Rhinolophus ferrumequinum, assembly GCF_004115265.2. Classification (NCBI taxonomy): domain Eukaryota; kingdom Metazoa; phylum Chordata; class Mammalia; order Chiroptera; family Rhinolophidae; genus Rhinolophus; species Rhinolophus ferrumequinum. The sequence goes on along the minus strand of NC_046294.1, from coordinate 70,660,371 downwards.
AGGGATTATTCATTATGAATTTGTACCAACTGGACAGTTAACCAAGTTTACTATTTGGAAGTGCTGAAAATGAAAAGGCTGCGTGAAAAAGAAAAAGCAATCTGAACTTTTCGTCAACAATTCATGGCTCTTGCATCACGACAACGCACCAGCTCACATGGCACTGTCTGTGAGGGAGTTTTTAGCCAGTAAACAAATAACTGTATTGGAACACCCGCCCTACTCACCTGACCAGGCCCCCAATGACTTCTTTCTTAACCTGAAGACAAAGGAAATGGTGAAAGGAAGGTATTTTGATGACATTCAGGACATCAAGGGTAACACGACGACAGCTCTGATGGCCATTCCAGAAAAAGAGTTCCAAAATTGCTTTGAAGGGTAAACTAGGTGCTGGCATCAGTGCATAGCTTCCCAAGAGGAGTACTTCGGAGGTGACCATAGTGATTGATATTCAGCAGTGAGGTATGTAGCACTTTTTCTAGAATGAGTTAATTGTCATCAGACCTCCTATAAAGGGCCTGAAGCCTCCAAGCCACCCAGTCCCTTGAGCTGGTTTCTAGCCATAATTCCAAGCTTAAAACAAGAGCTGAAAGGGGCTACCAGCAGCTGTGTGCTAGTGAAAACTACCTGAGTCCCTTAGAAATGCTGAAACAGTGAGACTATACTATGTGTGGTATTTTAACAAAGGTTCTCCAGATAATGAACGAGACAGCAGGCCACTACAGTCTTCCATGTTTTCAGGACGAAGATTCATGAGAAGAGACTACCACTGAGAAATGAAATTGTGTGTATTATTTGCTCCACCTGCTCCCTGACCATAACTTTTTAAGGATAGAAAATTCTCTATAATCTAAGGTTCACAATCAGTTTCAATGCTGTGCAGTGTAGGGAGCCAGGCATTGCAATTCAAGGTCAGTAACTTTCATGGTAAGTCGAGTTTGTGCAGTAGCTGCCACAGGTCTGTGGTACAGGTGGAGAGAGTTAAGCACTGTCTTCAGCTAATTAATTTAGTAAGATACTTCAGCATAGTGAAATGTACACTTAGACATCTCTATGAGAATCCCTAGCAATCATGTCTATGAGTTGCTGTGTGCTACAACAGCAACATGACAAAAAGGTACACTGCGTATCAGACTAGCATCTAAATTATAAGATCATTTCAATGAAATTAAATGGTATATTTCTTTAATCACAACCCCTCAAACCAAAGGCGTAAAGAAGTGTTTACCACGTAAAAGTCATTGGGTTTTAGCTTTGTTGAGTAGTAAACCTGATATATAATCAGCATATTGCTTACTTTTTTTAATTTACAGTTTAAACCATTTTTTTTTTAACTTTTATTTAAGTGTGTTTTTCCAGGACCCATCAGCACCAAGTCAAGTAGTTGTTTCAATGTAGTTGTGGAGAATGCAGCTCACAGTGGCCCATGTGAGAATTGAACCGGCAACTTGGTTGTTGAACCACGTTCTAACCAACTGAGCTCACTGGCCATGCCATATTGCCTACATTTAAACCGTAGTTTCTAAAGAGCTAGAGAGATTTTCTTCCTGAATACCTGGACTGTTATCCTGCAAACAAAGCTTTGTTCTATGAACTTGCATTACCTGTGGAGAAATAATTGGCTTAAGCAAGGGTAAATTTCAACCCCGTATCAGTTGCAAACACTACAATAAATCCTAAAAAGTTAAGTACAAATTAATGAGTTTCTTATTGAAAATGTTACAATGCAAGATGAAAAAAATTAACAGAGTTGTTCATTCTATCAACCTGTTCCCACATGAGGCTCACTTAATCAATCAAAAGTATGTATTAACTTCCCCATCTATGTAATTTCTACATAGCTCTGTCTACAAAGATCCCACTTCCTATTATACACACTTTAGTAAGTAAAAACCAGAATAAATGTAAAATGTCAGAATCCTTAATGAATGCTAGAAATATGTAAAGACACTTTGAAGAATTAAAGACACTGAAGATAGTACTTCCTCTTAGCCCTGTTCAAGTAGATCTGAGTAGTTTTTCAGCTTGTCAAACCACTCAATTTAGAATCACCTCCAGATTACTCAAAGACAATGCAAGATGAGTGACAACACCAGCTAGTTTAAAAAAAAAAAAAAAAAACTAAAATAAGGGAGAATTTTCTCAAAATGTTTTTCCAAGTAAGAAGAAACTGGTATCTGAATTATCTAAATATAGCCTCACTCCCTCAATCCCCTCAGGTCTTCAAATGTCATTATCACTGTAAGGTCCTCTCAGACAACTGTTTTTCAAAACCATAGCAGCCTCTAAAAAACAGACATGTGTGCACACATTCTTATATAAAACCTCCACTCATTCATTTCCCTCAGTAGCATTTATAACAATCTGACTTATGATATCTCTTATTCATTAATCTATTTCTGAATTAGAATATAATTTCTATAAAAACACAAATTTTTGCCTATTTTGTTCACTGTTCAACAAACACGTCTGGACCTGGTACATAAAAGGCATTTAGTTAGTTTTACATAAACAGATGAATGAGACTGAAAGCATATATTAAGATCCTCTAATAATAGCCTTCTTAAAATGGGATATGTGTACCCTATAGTGGGATAACAGCTTAAGCATAGAACATTTTCATTATTATTTTTAGATGAAAACAATATGTTGTGGAATATTATATTACGGAATATAGTTAAAAAAACTCTTTAAAATGTTTGGCTTGTGATAGGCAGCATGGAGCTGTACAGTGAATAGTCATATAGGGAGAGAGGGGTAGGTGTTTAGAATGGGATGTGCTTCCCCACCTCTCCTCTTTTACTCTGTAGGAATGAATGCAAAGTAATATGCTGGAACTAAAACATCAACAGAAATGACTGCATTTTTTAAAAAAAATACACCTGAAAAGTAATAAATGTTTCCCAGTCATACATGCCACTGTTAAGCAATCTTTCTTAAAACTAACCTTGATCAAATAATCAAAGACTAAAGTCTTCACAGTTTATTTCCTGCAAGTATGGAATAGAACTCAGCCAAATAGAAAGGAGGTAGTGAGGAACCCACATAAAGATGGGCATGTCCTGAACTCAAAATTCCTTCAAGTACCAGCTGGTTTCTGAGATGAAATGAAGACATCCTCGATAGACTGCTCCTTTTTTTTTTTTAATTAAAGTTTATTGGGGTGACAACTGTTAGTAGTTACATAGGTTTCAGGTGTACAATTCTGCAATACATCATCTATATGCCATGTTTCCCCAAAAGTAAGATCTAGCTTGACCATCAGCTCTAATGCGTCTTTTGGAGCAAAAATTAATATAAGACCCGGTATTATATCATATTAGATTAGATTAGATCCAGTATTATATTATATTATATTATATTATATATCCAATCTTATAGTAAAATAAGACCCGGTCTTATATAAGATCAGGTCTTATGCTATATAAGACCCGTTATTATATTATATTATATTATATTATATTATATTATATTATATTATATTAGACCTGGTCTTATAGTAAAATAAGATCAGGTCTAATATAATATAATATAATACCAGGTCTGATACTAATTTTTGCTCCAAAAGAAGCATTAGAGTTGATTGTCCGGCTAGGTCTTATTTCTGGGGAAACACGGTATCACGTTGTGTGTTCACCACCCTGAGTCAGTTCTCCTTCCTTCACCATACATTTTGATCCCTTTTACCCTCATCTATACTGTACCTTTTTAAAATCAAAGTTAGCACTTCTTACATAAAAGATCTTTTATTTACCTTTCTTTCCCCGCTAGAGATCTTAAATATGTCTGATTACTAGGTATTTCGATTCCAAATTGAGGAAGAGTTCCTTCTTGCTCATCCACAATCTACTACTACCCTTGTTTAGATGACTAGTAAAAACCTGTATTTAGACATATAGTTAAGTGCTCCAGGAATCTTACCAATTTGGTGAGAAAGATTTTTTTTTTTAAGTATCCCAAATTAACCAGTTTAAATTTCATTTATACCCACTTAATCACATGGTTATAAGCAATTTGAAGTTAAAGGTTTAGTATTGAAATGCTCATCGAGAGTAATATTTGTGCCTCATATGACTTAAAAATACGTACTTTGGATTATTACTCACATAACTAGACAGAAAGAAGCGAAAGGGTGCAGTCCCAGTTCCACTGGCATTAATTTACTCTGTGACCCTATATGACAAGTTAGTAGGTGACAACTTCCCTGGGCCACGGACATGGGCTACATACCTACAGGCCTTTCCAAAAGGCCATCACCAGCAGAGCACCTGGCATGTAACTAGTGCTCAGCAATTTGACCAAGAAAGCTTTCTAATTAATAGGGTCTGTTGCTTTAATTTATAGAACACTTTTCTTCCTAAGGAACCTCAAAGCACTTTAAATATTTCACCAACCACATGTTACATACCTGAAACCTCAGCTATGCAGAACACTGAGAAGTAAAACCCTTGTTGTATTCTCTCACTTACTCAACTGTTCCTGCACTATGTTCCTGCAGGACAATCAACTGGGAACTCAGGTCACTGAAAGAGACTTTGTGGCCACTTCAATCCTAGGATAGCTTCCTTTCAAAGTTTCAAAGGAAATGAAGGAAGACACTGATTCTAGTTCCACAATGATAATCAGTTAACATTATAACAAAGGCCCATCTATTTGTTATACAAAAAACAAGACCTTCTCTCTCATCCAGGAGTTAATAGCTTGATAGGGAATAAACAGATTATTTTCATCAATAGGATCAGTGCCCTGATTGTATTTGATCCACAGTGAGAAAGGGGCAGGAGATGGTTTGAAGCATGAGTAGGAGCTAGCTTAGGGAAAGAAAACGGAAGAAGCCTAGCTATATAGTTCTGTTCAGAACAATTGCCCTTCACTTTTTCTTTCCTGAAAAGATGACTAAGATTTTTTTCTAAAATATTTTTTGGTTTTGTTTCGTTTTTGTTTTGTTTTTTGTTTTGTTTTTTAATCCACAAAACAAAAAACAGGTTGGAGGTCTCAGGGAAAAGCAGAGCACCTTATGGATTTTCCTCTGAACCTGGGCACACCAGGGCTGCTCACTGCAGTCACTAGTACATATGAAAAAGAATGCTTGCTCTAAACTTAGCTAAGGACAAAATAATGGTCAGATTCAAGTTAAGTACTTCTCATACTACGTTATTTTACCAAATCAATCTCTACTTTCGCAATGGCACACCATGGGGAAAAAGTCTTCCACACAGAGACATCTGCTTTCCAGGCAACATTTCAGTAACAAGCGTTCTCTAACACTTTCCTTTAGGCTTAGAGCAGTTAACTGGTGTGCCATAATTCAGATTCCTAGTAATAGGACAAAGAGGCTAGGCCTTTAAGGTTCTTCACTCTAGACTAGGGCCTGCAGGAAAAAAATCAAGGGATGTGTAACAGTCAGTTATAGGAAACAGTCCACAATGGAGTTTCCTTTATCCCACACCTCTCTCTTCCCATACACTTAACCTTCACACCTTGTGGCTTGTGAGGGGGCATCACATCTCACTAACTATAAAAGCAAAAACCTTCTTTACCTCTCTGCAAAGCAGCCTTGTGGTCCATCAAATAAATCTGTCAGCTTTTCCACCCAAGCCCATGGGATTGGAATGAGATCTCATGTCTTTGCTCCAGGAATAATTAAGCTTCATACATAACCCTGTCAACTTTTGTCCCCTTAGGACAGGGGAAATCGAGTATAACCACAAATACCCCCTTTACTACGTATTTTTGGTTTTTTTAATAATCCAGTAAGTAAAGTTCTAAAGCTTCCCCCAACCATGTTAAACTACAGCAGTGGTAGAATCTTCTCTGGAACAGCAAGGTCTGTCACTGGACTGCAGGTGGAAGCAGAAGGGGCAGCTACCAGGAGCAGCATGTCCACCCAATGCTTTATCTTGCACTTTCTGGACCAGGCCTCTTTCACTTTCAGGAAACCATTCCATATAAAACTGTCTTCTAGGCACTTTTCCTCCCCACCCTCTATTTTCTTGCTCCTAGAATATAAAGTTCCTGGATAATGTTCACAGCTTAGACAGTAGTATCATCAAATGGCAAAGAGACAGGTTGAAATCCTTAGTTCCATGACTGACCAGCCTTTTGTTACCTTGAGCAAATTACTTAACCACTTCCTTGCAGTTTCAATTTTCTATACATAAAAAAAGAATGCTACTGCTTACTTCACAGTGTTATATGAAAGACTTGAAAAATTCAGGGCCCTAGTGTTTAAGTAAATGTTTCTCTCCCCTCTATTCCAAAGGAAAAAGTGAGTGCATCATGTAAGAATGGGGGGCGGGGAGGCAGGGATGGATAGTGACCAGCATAACCTGGTCTTTTAAAAAACTTATACTTATGGGGTGGCCGGATGGCTCAGTTGTTTAAAGCTCAAGCTCTGAACAACAGGGTTGCCGGTTCAATTCCCACGTGGGCCAGTGAGCTGCACCCTCCACAACTAGACTGAAGACAACGAGCTACTGCTGAGCTGCCAGAGGGGAGGCCGGATGGCTCAGTTGGTTAGACCATGAGGTCTGAACAACAAGGTTGCTGGTTCAATTCCCACATGGGATGGTGGGCTGCGCCCCCTGCTACTAAAGATTGAAAAGAGCAACTGGACTTGGAGCTGAGCCACACCCTATACAACTAGATTGAAGGAGAATGACTTGGAGCTGATGGTCCCTGAAGAAACACACTGTTCCCCAATATTCCCCAATTGAAAAAAAAACAAAACAAAAAAACTTATACTAATGGTGAAAGTTATGGGACAAGGGAATCTTAAGTATGTTTTAACATTTTAGATTTCATTTACACAGGAAAAGTTCCAGAAATCATACAAAAAAGATGAACGCACACATATACTAGCTGTAGTGAGTCCAAAATTAGAAAGAAAAACAATACCACACTAATCAACTTTCAGCTTTCAGGATGATACCACGTAACTGAATCTTAAAAAAAAAAAAAGAAAAGAAAGAAAACTATACACGTGCAACACATCACATGCAAAATCTTTTGTCACTGCTCTAGGTAAAAGCCTTTACCACTAGTGTTTTTAAAAACTGCAGCTGGACTATGGGTCCGATGGCACTAAGCAGTTTTGTGTGTGTTGGGGGTGGGGTATGTCAAGAATGAATGTGGTTATCAAGGCATTTCTAAGTAGGGAACCCTTGGAACAACATTAGAGTGAGGGTCATGGGAAAATAAGTTTTGCTCACCCTACTTCCTGGCGGCATTTTTAGTACTCAAGCCACAATCAACTCATGTTTACAAAATGGAACAAGAGGGGCTTATTAGATAAAGAGAGGAGTGCAGGGGGGAAATCAACATACACATATACGCAGATTATACATTACACTTTTAAATTTTTTACTTAAAAACTCTAAGAATAGTTTTAAAGACTTGGGTAGCATAACTCACTGTGCAAAATATCTAACCCTTACTGCTTTAATAAACTAAATTAGGTTAGAGTATTTTCATTAAAGTCCATCACACAAATGAAACTCGATTAGGAAAGAAAACAATCATGATATATCTACTTTATCCTTCTCAGGAAAAGAAAATATGCAATTTAAAGTTATTTTTCAGTCACAGAAAAAGTATTTCACAGGATTTCAAACTTTCAAATCTAGAGTTCTTTGTGTTAAAAACAAGATTAAGAACTAGGTGAATATGTCGTGGACTTGAAGTAAAATCCAAGAGCATTTTAGCTACCAAAGGTCAATAGTTCCTCATTTTTAATTGCTTTGCTAAAACTCACAGACTAAAGATAACCAGGTAACAAATCTGAAATTATACAAGCAATACAAGCTACCTCTTTTTTAAAAAAGAGGACTCAAGATAATGTAACCAAAGGGGGAAAAAAGGATTGTCAAATCAATACGTTTCTATTTGTGTTTCCTTGTTTTAATCCTAGAATTCTGCAAAAATTATAAGCACTTTTCAAAGAGATCTCAAACTAGGTCTGGGCTCAACAAACAGCTTTTTCGTAAATTCTGAAGTACGGACTTTCTCTTTTTAACTATAGATTTACTAATGAGAGTGGCCTCCTGATTGCCTCTTGCTTGAGTGTTATTAGTCAGACAAAATATGGAGAACTGACCTTGGCATGGAATGTAACAGGCATAGTTTTTCCACCCCCTGCTTCTTCTTAAACACAAAGAAAACAAAATGTTCAAACTTGAAATGTAATAATAAACAGATTTCCACATGTTCATTTTATTTGTAACAACATTTCTACTCTTTACTTATCTTTAGTAGTTAGTAGTAGTAATTCTGCAACATACTTTACCACTTTATGTAGGGGAATATATTGTTTACAAGCTTCACGCATGTTACTCTCACTTATAAAAATTATAACCTCTCCTTACGCAAAAATAGGTAGGATAACAACAAGAAGCGTTCCGATTGAAATGAAAAATGAGAAAAAATACACTATTCAGTCTTTAAGCTAACGTCAGATCCTTCACATACTCTTTTAAATCTAAAACAAAGACAGCACTTAGCTATTAGATTGACTTGAGCATTTACCTCACTAACCACAGTACTGAGAGATTTTGAGCGTACTGCATCTCTGAAATAACAGTATCGAGCCTTTCGTGTTATTTCAACGAATTTCAGCTTTTTCCACATTTGAATGTCAAATCTACATTAAATCCCTTTCCCAACCACCCCCAGTTATTAATATTCAAGATGAAGAAAGGACATGTATAAATAATTGCCCCTGAAGCACAGCAATTATAACCAAATCAGTAGTTGACAGCTATAAATTACAGGTTTGTACAATAAATATCTACCACTGTCTTTCCAATTAAAAAAATAATTTCTTAACACCAAATATTCTACCAATTCCCCCACTTCTCATCAAAATATCCCAAAATATGTAAGGAACAAAAATAGTCTTCTTTGGACATCTAATAACTGCTTACTATGGTGCAAAACATTCTAAGGGATTCTAATATGATTTCTTTATCACCTTACAAAGAGGTTACAAGGTGATGAGGAAGAAATGGCCACATGAGTACTTTCTGAGGAAGAGGAAAGAGAAAGGGCCTGATTGTGGCCCGTGAGCATGTGAAATACGGAGAGAAATCCAGACGCTAGCGTCTATTGTGGTGCTAGATGACAGGCACCTTTTAAATCCTCTTCCAGCAGGTTAGTCAATGTAAGTGTGTTTCAATATTCAGTAAATAGTGTTTCAATAAAGATTTCATTTTTCTGCTCTAAGTTTTACAGAGAGTAAATTCATTCAATAATTAAGCATATCCTCAGGGCAGTCACTAGGCCTGGTATAGAACTAAATGCCAAGACAGGACAAGATATCTAAGCCTAGTGAAGTAGGCCACCTAGGATAGCTGTCAAAGTTGACAAGACACCAATGTGATCACCAATAGAAAAGCAAAGGGAAACAAAAGTTTTAAAGGACAAACCAGCGTTAAAATTAAAATGATACATGAAACTCAGATAATAATAATGACAGCATTAATAACAAAACATAATCCCGGGCCAGACTGTGGCTAATATCTCATTCTAGCTCCATATCAACCCTACAAAATCCTCAATAATCACCATTTTCTACATCATTTCGTAGATGTACAAACTGATCCTGAGAGAGGTAAAAGGACTTGGCCTCATTCCTATACATCCGAGGCTGGGGGTGGGGGCATAGGGGGGTTGGGGGAACATTCTTACATAACCATAAGGCTATTATCATCTGTAACAAAATAATTCTTTCATATCAAAAGCTAGTCTACATTCAGATTTCCCCAGTTACCTTTAAATTTTGTTTTCCACTCGTTTGCAAATAAGGATCCTAGCAAAATCTACTCATTTCATTCACTTATATCTCTTATATTTCTTAAGTCCCTTTTAATATAAAATAGTTCCCTGGTCCTTCATTTTCTTCTTTTCCCAAGCCACCAACTCATTGGCCACACTAGTTCAGCTGTTGTGTAGGGTGTCCTAATTTCTGCACTTGATTGAGTGCTTCCTCAAAGTGTTACTGAACTTGCTGCTCTACGCCTGCTTTTTCCTGGAGTCAGGAAGTTATCTTGATCAAAGATGGAGGGAAAACCAGAAGAAATGTATTTCTCCTATCCTTTTTGTCTTTCTGGACAGGAAAAAAAATTGTTTATATATGCCAAACTGACATAACATTTTTCACTGAAGAAAGACAATTGCTTGGCTTATTGTAACAATAAAACATCAAGATACGTTTAGAGCAATTGGTATGTACTCTCCAGGTCTAAGTGTTTAAAATAATTCTACTCCCTACAAAAGGTGCTACTAGAGTTTCTGTTTTTAAATCAACTGAGAGAGAGAAAAACTTTTCAGAAACAGAGACAGACCGACAGACAGTCACATCTTCCCGGGCTGCAACCCTGTCTCTACAACCTAGTCCCAGTTTATTACGTTTGATAAGATGGTGGTAGCAAGTCCATGATCAGTCTCCCTGTCATTCTGTCTGCCCAGAGCCCCTTTATTTCTTAATCCAGGTTATTCCAGGAACACTGCTCAAGGGGATTTCCACCAAGTTTTCCCTCTCACCAGAGCCATCCTCAAGTGATAATTGGGAAGCCCCCGGCATGGATCCACAAAGAGGCAATTGTGAGGCTACTGTGGAAAATGGAGAAAGAGAAGAACAAAACAGAAAAGCTCACAAAGCTCCACAAAATGGTGAGAGTTTTCTATCCCTATTCTTTGCGCAAACCCACTGAGGCTTCAGATTTCAAAACACCAAACTATGGGTTGACTGCAGTACATTCTCTACCATTGACCTGCTCTAGATGGTTCCCAGGAGAAAGAGCTGGCCATGACTTTTTGGAAAAATATGTCCCAGATCTAGCCTTTCCTTTCTACTGTTTTCCTTAACTTTTTTTTTTTTTTGAACACTGTATGTATGGCCTTCCCACATTACCTATGTAAACAAAGACAGCTACTCAATAGTATATGAAACACTTAAATGGTGTAAGAGAAATATTGTCATATCATTGACTTTTACCAATTCCTGATCTTTTCCCTCTTCTTTCATATTTCTAACTCTTAAAAGCTCCTGTAAGACTGGAATTCATGCAGATCACTCCCCAAACAAGCAATGAAGGAGAAAATGACATAGGGTGACTATGCTATTACAGTGATTTGGGGCATTTCCTCTCCCAGAGTTTAGCAAGCCTCTTAAAAAAGGGGGATTCCACTCACTAGGAGAAACTGAAGAATAGAGGGCAGAAATTCATTTGACCTCACATTGGCTTAGCGTTCAACTCCAAACACATAAAAAGAATCTTAAGAAGATATTTAAAAGAGAAAAATCAGAGCAAGATGGGAAATCAGAGATGTTTTGCCGGTCAAACTCTTTGCCTCAGAGTGTACGGAGCCGAAAGCAGTCAAGGAAGAAAGTTTCGTAGTCAGTGAGCCTTTTTTAAAGCTATGTCACACCATCCTTAATGTACCTTTCAATTTCACTTCCCTCTTTCACCACTGTGAGCCAACTACCTCTTTACACTCATGAACTCCATACATCCATGTGTCACATGAAAAGTTTCTATCTTTGGTTTCATAGCATATTTAGAAACCTGCGAAAATTAGAAAACTGAAAACTTCCGTCTATTCTGCTACAATGTCTTTCCGTACTGTGAATTAAATCATTCCTCTGTAAACGGTGTAACATGAATGAATGTCACCTTGGTTTGAGTGTGATTTTTTTTCTCCAACACGTTGACATCATGAAGCCACCAGGGACAAGCCTTTTCACAATTCAAAAGTATCTTACCTTCATACAAGGACTTTAGGAGAAATGCTGAAAATCCCGAAGAGCTTTCCTTTAGCATAAGAAGTGGCTGATTTAGTGGATTCAATATCCACTACACTTTCCACAGATTTAAGCTATTTGGTAAAGCTGCACGTGCAGACTCTTGAGTATTTATATTAAAAACAAAGTAAGTCAACACCATGGAGCAGATTTTTCTGAAGGACACAAGAGCCCCGGAATTTAAGCCTACATGAGATCTACTTGTGCTGGGTACAAATGGCAGTGGAGTTTTAAATCTACTGGTATCTTTATCTGAACTGCTTGTTTTTCCTGCTACTCTAGTTCACGTTGCAAAGGTTTTTAATTATCTGCCCTTAACTCTATTACCAGTAAGTACTGATATTTGTTTGCGTGTGTGTGTGTCTGTGTGTGTGTTAGGTGCAATATCTGAAGAAGGCAACCTTTTTCCGGAATACATGTGTCTCATTACAGCAGAAACACCTGTGTGTGAGAAAAAGCAAAAGTAAATAAAGGCTATATCTGTATTTCACAGCTACAGCAAAAGTATGCAAAATCAAACTACCCTTTGGTACTGCTCATCTGCTTGAGAACTATTTACTTTCTTGACCATGCTCTTTTTCCATGCAGTGTAAGTGCTTCTCAAACTTTGATGTATATTTAAATCACCTGAGGGATCTTGTTAAAATGCAGTTTCTGATTCTGTAGGTCTACAGCAGACTCTAAGGAGCTCAGTACATTCGGTGGAAGCTAAGAGGTGATGTGGATGCTGCTGGTCCATGGATCACATATTGAGTAGCAAGACTCTAGGAAACACATTACCTTTCACTGGCACCAAGTTGACATCATGCTGTGGTTTACCTTTTTTGAAGAAGAAGAAGAATTTGGGGCCAACCACTTTCTGAACATTTCTTCCAATACATACCACCAGGGGAGAGAGAGCGAGGGAAGGAGATAAAACGAAAGTACGTTTTACCCATTGATCCCATTTTGGCAGCATATCTTAGAATTTGTTGACTCAAGGAAACATTTTAGTAAACCATTTTATGTCTACACTATTAGGAAATCTATTTTATCTATTATGAAGTTATATCCTATGTGATAAATACCTTCTGAAATTTAAGCTTTCTTGTTTAGAGCATAACAAAATTCTATAGAATGCTCCAGTCAAGGTCAAAACTCTTGCAAAATTAAACAGTAATATTTACTATTGTGAATTTTTAAATAAACCTTACTTAAGGACTAATGCTCGACTCCTAAGATAACTCTCCGTGAGTTTACTGTTCATGAAATTAGCCTCAGTGATAAGAATTTTAAATATTGAAAATTGAGGTATCTTGTAATTTCTTCGTTCTCATGCATTATTCTACTGAATAAAAACTGTACTGAATACAGCTAATATTTGCAGAATAGTCATTATACTTGTATAATAGTGCAAATAACTCATGGAATTTGGTATGTTTTAAAAATAAATGCTTCCTTGATCAAGTATGTGTGTGAGGCAGACAAAGAGAGGCAGACAGACATAAAGAGAGAGGAGACAGAGAGAGAAGAGAAATTATATCCACATTTTTATGACCTTCAAATGTATTCAGGCCTGCTACTTTAAAACCAGAAAATGCAGCTCTATGTTTTCCTTTTTTACCCTCCCCCTAGTCTCAACAGAGGTTAAAAAAAAAAAAAAAAAAAAATCTGATAGCAAAATAAAGCACTCCAGACTGTATTAAATCCTTTGGTTTAATGACAAAGTTCATTTTAAGAAAAAAAAATCCTAAAACCTTTGCTTTCGCTGGACTAATTTATTTCTTTCCAGAAAAGGAGTTTTCTGGAAGCCACTGTGTGCATCTAATTTGAGTCAAGTTTATTTTAAACATACAATGAGAGTTTCATCTCTTAAGATTTTTGTTCTTAAGCTCAGTCTATGGGATCCCACTCAGCAATCCACTCATAACCCAAGTATGTACTTAGAATTTGGATTTAACTCTACCGTGCCATGGACACTCAAAAAATCTTTGACAAGTGAATAGATTTAAGCTAACATTTACTGAGTACTTACTATGTACTAAGCAGTGTGTCAATGGTTGTATAAGAAATCGTAGTAATCATCATGGTAATCCTCATGATACTCCCATGAGTTAAGTACTTTTACTCTACTTCATAGATAAGGAAACTGAGACTTGGATGTATTAAGTAACTTGCTGTAAATCACCCAGTTAATAAGCATCTCCACCTAAATTTTAATCTAGCAGTCAAAAATACAGAATGAGAGCTCTTAACCATTCTTTTTACACTTGGTTTGCATGAATTGAATGCACGCTAAATCCCAGGCTTTACATGTCTAAGTGTTACATTAGATTTGTGATGATTTATTTTAAATACTTCATTATGAGTAGTATGAAGTGCATGAATAAGTTAATCCGACTCAGTATTTTACGGTTGGCTAGTTAACATGTGTCCTAAGTGAATCAACATCTTGATGTTAGACAATTAGTATGTGAAACATCAAGACTTTAGGACTGGCTCTGTAGCATAACAAGGATTAGAGATCCTTTTCCCTTGGAAACATTCCTGCTTAAGGTAAATGTCTGATTTGCTGAGAGTACCAACTCCGAGACCATAAATGAATAAAGCCTAAGATACTCTCTGTGCCACAGACCCAGCTCTCCACATCTGGGGCCTCTTGGCCTGTCTCCACTTCAGAGGTCCTGGCTCTTGAAATGATAACGGTCTTATTGCAAGAACATCCTAGCATCTGCTTTAGAGAAAGACTCTCACCCAAGAAGTCTGTCATTGTAACTGAGGACCTAGAGAAGGAATTCTCCTGGCCAAACATGGCTGTTTGCACCTACTGGCAATGAAAGACCCACGTGTTTGGCTAAATTTGATCTGAGGTGATGTGTCTCATGGTATGAGCATACAGGGGTGGAGACTCTAGACTACCTGCTTCTAAGCAGTGAAAGCTATTCATCATCATTCATTCAACATTAACTGAGCGCTGTCCTGACTACTGGGATTCAGCAGTAAACAAGGAAAACCCCTGCCCTCATGGAATTTACCTTCCAGGGGAAAAGGACACTGAAACAAAACTCACAGTGTGTGAGATGGTGGTAAATGCTATATGGGGGACGCGATGCAGGGGGGCACACGATGTTCAACTTTTAGATGGTGAGGGGAGGTCTCTCCGAGAAAGTGACTTTTGAACAAAGACCTGATGGAATTACAATATTCACTAAATAGAAACCAGGCATTCACATAACTCCTAATTGAATCAGGCCGCTGGCTACACAGAGATTCTCTTCTTCTCAGCAGCGTGTTTAGAGATGCTGCAATATCCAGCCCTTTGCACTCGGGGGCCCAAACAGACAACTCCCACCCATCCCTGCACCCAGGGCCCCCAGAACGTTTCACAAAAGCCAGTTTCACCAAATTCAAGAACCAATTTCTCAAAAACAGCACCTTCCATTGATAAGAACTAGACACCAGCAAAATGAAAAGTTATTTAGAATCACTGGAATAAAATTCTTTAGTCTATAGACTTCATACCTTTAAAGAACACAAAGATGTAAATCTAGGGTATATTCTAAGGCACCAAAGCATCATTCCTTATTTTAAGGATTATAAAAAAGTCATTTTATTGAAAGGTGAAAAACGATGAAAGACTGCACAAAATTATACAGCAAAGAAAAGAGAGTAACAACAAACTATTATTTAAGCTACCCACTTCAAGGAAAAAACTGCAATTCAAACTTTCCAATTTATTTGACATGGCTTACATCAGCATTTGCATGAGGCTTAATCAAAGACATATGCCATTCTGATAGTCCTTGACAGTGAAGGAATTCAAGCTTTGATGTGCACATTCAGTGTATCTGAAAACTGCACTGTGAGAAAGCAGCATTAGCTTTCCAGCTGTAATTAAATTTCAGCCTGAAGAGGCCATCCCTGGTCTGAGGCTGTCTCTGCACTCACCCGCTCACCCAGGCAGCATTAGGACACACGGTTTAATTGCTATGAGTACCGCTGAGGTCAAATGCGAGAGACAACTGATTTTCTCCTAAAGAGAATTCAGTTGCTGATGCTGAACAGAGAGCAGAAATATGAACTGGTAGAGAGCAAGCATATGTGGCTCGAGCTTCTTCTTTTCCCACTGTGTCCTTGAGGAAGGAAATCATGGCACCCGGGCAGAAAATGTAGCCGCACAATTTGCAGTACATCAAACCTTCCCTAAGTAGAAAACTACCACCATTTATATTTGGTCAAATTAATGTGCTTTGAAATTTAGATGATAAACTTACGAATCAGGAACTTGGTAGTCTTTATAAACCCCGAGTCTTGATACTTAACAAAAGTTAATAATGATCACTAAATACAATTTTCATAAAGATAAATGCTACCTCCACTCATTGTATGAGAGAAGGGAAAGTAAACCTCAAAAAATGCCAACTGAAAAATCTCCTGGCATTTGTTCCATAACATACCTCTACCCGTGCATTATTAGTCAATAAAAAGTGAAAACTGCAATTTTTCTGTATTAGAGAGTCAGCCCAAGGCGCACCTGGCAAGAGAGCTGACTCCAAACAAAAAGGGCAGAATAAGCAACTGGATGAACTACAGTGGGCTCCGAAGCTTGGAGTCCCGAGTAAGATGCTTCCCGAGCCTCTGCTGCCCATCAGCGTAAAAGGGTGTCACATGATGTTCGTGATGCTTGCACCAGTCGAGAAAAGAGATTCCACATATTCAATAGACTCTGCTTTAGATATAACATGGACACAAGTAATCCACTTCAGAAGTGTTTTTCAAATTACTACATAGTGAAAGTTAGCTTCATTTATCTATAAAATTCAGATACATGGTCACTTTGTTTCCTCTGATATCAGTGATGAATGAACTAACATGAAACATTAGCAGAATAGCTTCTCAGACTGGAACCGTTAACTCTTCAGTCTGATCCCTCCCTCACTACATGAACATCCGGCATTTTATACAACCAGGCCAAATTCACAACAGGGGCACAATCTCCTCACGGAGAGTATCCATCATTTTCTCATCCTTTAATTTTCAACTTTTTGATACACAGGTTTCCTTTTGTTACATGAAATCTATGTATATTAACGGATATATAGTAATAATTACTAATATTTATTGACTACGAAGATTCAGAGGTTATACCTACTCAGTAAGTTTGTCATGTCATCTAAGACTTACCAGACATCCTTTGGCCACTATATTAATTAAATACAGGTCTGTATTTTTTTGGTAAGGTTAGCATACAATTAATTAAATGGTTTAATAAAGAGGAACCCAACGCTTTATTTTCTGACTCTAGAGGTAGAAAAAAATAGAGCAAAGAAAGTTGCTCACAAAATTTCACTTATTCAAAATTTAATTAGACCTACTATGTGCCAAACATGAATGCTAAAGATAGTCCTCTAGTCCTATGGAGCATACAGTGAGGAAAACAGAAAAGTAAACACTTGCAAAGCACAGTGTAAGAGTTATAGTAGACAACAATGACTATAGAGGCAAGAGAGAAGAGCAAGCATACCTGAGAGTGAACCAGAGGCTTCAGAAGTCCTGAACTTGAGATGGTAACTCTATTACGCTTCAGTGTTACTATCTCTCTCCTAAGTCATCCTTATTCCTCTCATCAGAAGCCCTTCCAGTCGCTGAGTACGTGGCTAAACCTGGAAACTCTGGAATTTTTATCCATGAGCCTCGACTTCTCTGCCCAATCACCACCCAGTATGGGCTGCTGCGCCCCACCCCTAAGGCAGCTGGGAGTGCAGGTGCAGCCAATCGCGTGATTAAGGAGTTTCAATCCTAACAGGCTTGTTGAGAGGTATCAATACATGCTACGGCTTTCTTCTTAGAAGGGAGCAACTATGCCAGTGTATATTTTAGCAATTATTAGCATATATCAACCTGTGCAATAAATGTTACTGATGATTTTCCAGGTTTGCTGAACAAAACTGTTTCAAATCAAACGGTTCATTAGAAAAAACAGACAGAAATAATGAAACAATAATAATTTCCTCAGAGCCTTCCTTTCTTTCATCTATGACTCTTCAAACATCACACAGCGGGCAGGAACTCACTCTCACTGATCCCTGTGAGGAGCAGAGGAATTATAACCAACATGCTCTTCAATCATTACCTAAATCAACAAAATAATTCTGCAGCATTCCTCAACTTTCAGCCCCCCTAGAATCACCAAACCTCCCAGTTGGAATGATGATTTCAAATTGAGCAAGGTCAGATGAAGCCAAGTGAAGCCCAGACGGCACAGATACAATCCTAATCAAAATTACCTAAGACGTTTAGCCAGTTAAGAAAAAGTAATTCCGGCCATCTCCACAACAATGCAGATGGCAGTAGCTCAATCATCCACTGAAAAAGCTAAAATAGACAGGACTTCCTCCAGTGAGGTCCTATAATGACTTTTTGGTAGAGTTCCATGTGAATTACAAATATAGAAATACAGCTCCCCAAATAACATGGCTTTTTTTTTTTTGCAAATAAACTCCATTTTCCTTAAAAGTTTTGGTCCTTTTCTCATTGGCATTACGTAGCAGTTCTAAACAAAACAATAGCTGCCGTTGAGCTTATTAGCTTACATTCGTTAAAAATGCACAAAGAAATATGTTTTATCCAGAACAATTACGTGGCAGACAGCTGAAGTTTGGTTTTATTACGATTATGGACTAGCGGTGACGATTTAATGAGTACTTGCTCTGTGACACTGACTTGATTACTTTAATGCCATCATCTCACTTCATCATGCTAGCCCAGCCGCATCGTCAGTATCTCCACATTTATAAGAGAACAGACCCAGGATCCAAACTTACATGGGTTATATTCCAATTACCTTCCCTTAGCCATAGGCTTGGGGGATACTTTCTGAAGGGGCAGAACCGAAGAGCTTGCTCACTGCTCTGTAATCAACTCTGTCCTGCAGAGCACATAACTTTAATCTATAACGTACAAACCTTTTATTTTTATCCCTTAACTCAGCCTGCAGTTAATTCTCAGTTATATTAAATCATCAGTAATTATTCAATCTTTTGGTCAACAACTTGGACAAGTTTATAAAACGGGAAGGGAATTCAGTCAGTTATTAGCACTCTGGGTTCTAATTTTAGCACTTGGATACTGCAGTGCGCTCCCTGACTTAGGGCCTCCCAGATTTGACTATAGGGACCAGCTCTGCTTCCTGTCTTCAAAGTCTACTCCAGGACCTCCAAAGTGATCTATCCACCGCCTCAATCCATACCTCCCACTACACTTCTCTAACTCAGCATTTAACCCTGGATAGTGACATCCCTTATTTTTCTATTTATGCTTACTCAACTTGTCTATTGTGCCTTAACTTTTCATTTATATTTCAGTTACTATCATACCACAACAAACATCTGGAACTCAAATATTCGATTTGATGTCTCCTATTATATATTATGATTCTGTTTACACTTTATAATAGGATTCAATGGTATATAAATCCTATTTTTACATTTTTTGAAAGTGAAACATGCATATAATAGTTTAAAGAGAATTATTCAAATCTATAATATCCACTGGGATATATACTAAATATGCAGTAGATATGTATTTACATAGAGAACACATTTGGAAGTGAAACACTGACAAAAAAATTTTCAAAGTAGCAAAAAGTTGGCCATATCGGAAGACTGCATTTCATTATGTGATCCCTCTCAATAACACGATAAGGGTAAGTGAAGTAATACATAAGAAGAGTTCCCACCTTTACTATAGTTCCACAATTTCTACTTGAACACTATATTGTTATATGGAAGAATGAGATTTCATCTATAAGTAAAAATGAAACAGCCAATTAAGACTCATGTATATCATTCTGATAAAAACATAGCACTCTCTACCAAATTAACCATTATTTATTCAAAATCCAGTGAATTATCTATCCTATTGTCTGTATAGTCTTGGTATCTGTTATCTACAAAATAACTCAGTGAAAAAGTTAATTAATATTCCTTCAAGGCCTAAAAATGTTCAGACTGTGAATCCCAAAGATAAGGAGACAAAAACAAGGACCCTAGCGAAATGTGAAGTCCATGGCTCTTACAGATATAGCAAACATTAAGCACACACTAGCCCCTAGCTCAGCTAGCATAAGACCTCCCACTAAAAGTCTAATTACCTCAGGTCCTATTACCTGATACACCATGTTCCCCTTTCGACTAAAAATGACAAGGCGTATTAAAAGACAAGAAAAAAGCAGTCTGAAGAGACAGAGCAACAATCAGACCCAGACCCAGATGTGACACAGATTTTGGAAGTATCAGCACAAGGATAATAAAGGAATATTACCATGTTTCCCTGAAAATAAGACCTAGCCAGACCATGAGCTCTAATGCGTCTTTTGGAGCAAAAGCTAATATAAGACCCGGTCTTACTTTAATATAAGACCAGGTCTCATGTAATATAAGACCAGGTATAATATAATATGATATAATATAATAATATAATATAATATAATGTAATATAATACCAGGTCCTATGTAATATAATATAATACCGGGTCTTATACTAATTTTTGCTCCAAAAGATGCATTAGAGCTAATCGTCTGACTAGGTCTTATTTTGGGGGTTAACACGGTATAAAGAATTCTTTGCTTACAAATTTGATAACTGAGATAAGGTTCACCAATTCCTTGAAAGACACAAAGTACCAAAATTCATACAATGAAAAATAGATAATCTAAATATACCTATAGTATTATATACTATATAATATAGCATATTACATGTATATGCTATATATGCGTACACTAAAAAAATGAATAGTTTAAAATCTACCAAAAAAAAAAAAGCATCACACCTAAATGGTTTAATTGATGGATTCTACTAAATATTTAAGGAAGAAATAATAACAATTATCTACAAGTACTTCCAGAAAATAGAAGCTGAGAGAATATTTCCTCAGCTTAGGGAAGCCAGCACTACCCTAAAACCAAAACCAAAGATATAACAAGAGAGGTAAGCTACAAAACAATTATCTCTCATGATTATGGATGCAAAAATCCTCAACAAAAATATTAGAAAATCCAGTGCAACAATTATAAAACAACCAGTTGGGAGTTATCCTCAGTATGCAAACCTGGTTCAATACTTGACAATCAATTAATGTAATCCATCATATCAACACTATAAAAAGAAAAATCGTATGATCATTATCAATAGAGGCAGAAAAAGCATGTGACAAAGTCCAATACACATTCATAATAAAAACGCTCACCAAACTTGCTCAACTTCATAAATAACACCTACAAAAAAAATTACAGCTAACATCATACTTAATGGCAAGAAACTAGAGGTTTTCCCCTAAGACAGGGAACAAGACAAAGATGACCCCTCTCACCACTCTTCAGTACTATACTGGAAATCCTAGCTAATGCACTAAGACAAGGAAAGGAAATAAAACATATTCAGATAGGGAAGGAAGAAATAAAACTATCTAAATTATTTATGTAGAATGTCCCAAAGAATCAACAAAAAGTCTCCTAGAACTGATAAGAGATTATAGCAAAATTGCAGGATACAAGGTTAATATATAAAAATCGATTGTTTTCCCATATACCAACAATGAACAACTGGAATTTGCAATTAAAAACATAATATCACCAACATTAGCACCAAAAAAAAATGAAACATTGAGTTTTAAATCTAACAAAATATGTACAAGATCTAATTGAAGAAAACCATAAAACTGATGAAAGACATCAACGATCTTAAAAATAGCGAAAGAAATATTCCATGTTCATGGATAGGAAGACTCAATACTGTCAATATGTCAGTTCTTCCCAACTTGATGTACAGATTCAATACAATCCTAATCAAAATCTCCGCAAGTTATTTTGTGGATACTGACAAACTGATTCTAAAGTTCATATGGAAAGGCAACAGACCAAGAATAACTAACAAAATATTGAAAGAGAAGAACAAAGTCAGAGGATTGACGGTATCCAACTTTAAGATTTCATCTAAAGTTACAGTAATCAAGAGAGTGTGATTCTGGCAAAAGATAAATAGATCAATGGAACAGAATAGAGAGCCAGAATAGACTCACAAAAAAAAACTTAATTCAGTGGAGAAAGGATAGTCTTTTCAACAAACGATGCTCAAAAAACAATATCCCTATGCAAAAAAAAAAAAAGTGAATCTAGACACAGATCTTACACTTTTTGCAAAAATTAACTCAAAATGCATCACAAGACTTAAACGTTAAATGTAAAACTCCTAAAAGACAACATAAATGAGAAAATGTAGATAATCTTGGCTTTGGCAATGATGTTTTAGATCCAACACCAAAAGCGCTACCCATGAAAAAAATTTGATAAGTTGAATTTCATTAAAATGAAAAATCTGCTCTGTAAAAGACACTGTTAAGAGAATGAAAAGATAAGCCAGAAACTGGAAGAAAATATTTGCAAAACATATATCTGATAATGGCCTTGTATCTAAAATATACAAAGAACTCTTAACACTCAACAATAAGAAAATAAACAGCCCAGTTACAAATGGGCCCCAGACCTTAACAGACACTTCACCAAAGAAGATATACAAAAGGCAAATACACACATGAAAAGATGCTCCTCATATGTCACAGGAAACTGCAAGTTACAACAAGATATCATTATACACCTGTTAGAACGGCCAAAATCCAAAACACTGACAACCCCAAATGATGTAGTGAATGTGAAGCCACAGGAACACTTATTCATAGTGATAGAAATGCAAAATGGTACTGTGACTTTGGAAGACAGTTTGGCAGTTTCTTACATAATTAAACATACTCTTACCATACAATCCAGCAACCACATCCGGTATTTACCCAAAGGAGTTGAAAATTTATGTCTACACAAAAACCTGCACATGTATGTTTATAGCAGCTTTATTCATAATTTATAGCAGTTTTACTCAAAACCTAGAAGCAACCAAGATGTCCTTAGGTAGGTAAATGGATAAACAAACTGTAGTACATTCATACAATGGTGTCATCATTCAGCAATAAAAAGAAATGAGCTCTCAAGTTATGAAAAAACAAGGAAGAACCTTAAATGCATATTGGCAAGTGAAAGAAGCCAATCTGAAACGACTATATATAACATTCAGGAAAAGACAAAACTACAGAGGCGATAAAAAGATCAGTGGTTGCCAGAGGTTTGGGAGAAAAGAAGATAACGTTCTTAGGTGATGCATAGTGTATATTTTAGGCTGTGAAACTATTGTGCCTGATACTATAATGGTGGATAGATGACATTATGCATTTGCAGAATCCTTAGAACCATACAACATAAAGAGTGAACTCTAATGTAAACTACAGACATCAGGTAATAATCAATATGGTTCATTCTTTCCAACAAGCATACCACACTAATGAAAGATGTTAATAACAGGGGAAGCTGCATATGTGTGCACATGTCAGGGAAGGGTGAACAATAAGGGAACTCTGTACTGTATGCTTAATTTCTTAATAGCTTTCAAAAAGAATCTGAATAGAACCTGAATGGTAAGTATATGGTGGTTGATTGTTAATATCCTATTTTTGAGTATATTTGAAATGTTTATGGTAAAATTATTAAAATGTTTTAATAAAATAAAATCCTGGTTAGAAGACTATTCATATTTTAAATTGTTAGAAGCAGTATGTGCTCAATGAATATTAGATATCAATAATGGGCTTTTCAAAAAATAACGTTACCACAAACAATACAGTCAAATAAAACTAACATTAAAAGAATCCTCATTTTAAGTTTTTTGTTTTTTATTTTACAAGATTCTTGAAGATCAAGAATTGAGGCATGCTTTTACTTTTATAAATCTGAAATTTTCATCTTGTGCTTTTTTTTCTTCCCCATGAGAACAAAACTAGGGCTGTAGTTACTAAAATCTATCATATTGTTACACAAACAATACTGAAACATTGGAGAAAAATGTGGGGGGTGGGGGGCGGAACCACTAAATTCCCACCATCAGAACAGTCATTTGTATTAATTATCTTCCAATTTTTGTGCAACATTATTAACAATCAATACACAGAAACAATCTAAACATGGAATCCTTAAGGCCGACCCAAACTTTCCATTCACTTAAGGTCTTAAGCAAAATAATCAATGTAATTTTGTCAGATCACCTAGTTTCTGAGCACTCAATAAAGGCTGGTAAACTGAACTAAGGGGTGATTTGTTTGGATTTCCCAGTCTCACATACGCCAGGTCATCTTACCCCGTGGACAGCATGGACAGAACTCTGGGGTAAGTTCCCAGCACCAGCAGATTCCCAATTTAGGAAAACCGTGCTGTAGAGCCCATGGCAACCAGAGCATGGAGACTATGTCCCTCCCAGAGACAGATGAGGAACAACAATCTTGCTCCAAAGGAACAATGGTTCCAAGGCTATAAATGTTGACCACAGCGCAGGCCAACTGGGGCATGATGACTCAGCCAACAGCAGGAACTGCACCAGTTAAAATTCATCATAAGAGCCATGATGGTGGGTGAAACTATATCCTGGACTAGTGACTGCCTGGGATAAAGGAGTAATAAATAGCTTTGTTGATGTGCTTTCTCTACTTCTCTCTTTCTCTTTTCAAGTACTCGTCTCTGTGAGTTTGAGAGATGGCTTCATTTTTCTTCTTCGTAAAATAAGACAGGATGTGCAGTATCTGAATGACAGGCAGAACTGGTATAGACAAGAGTGTCCCTTTACTGCCAGTTTTACCATCTGTTATTCTGAGCCACGGAGTACGCAGACACACAGACGCACAGTCTCTCTCTCTCTCTCTCTCTCTCTCTCTCTCTCTCTCCTTCTCTCTCTCCCTCTCTCTCTCTCTCCCTCTCTCCCTCTCTCCCTCTCTCCCTCTCTCCCTCTCTCCCTCTCTCTCTTTGTCAGAGGAGAGGAGACAAGGAGAGGAGAGGGGAAGGCAGAAATACGGGTAAGGCTCCCTGTTTCCCTATACAGGAAACTGGAGACAAACAGCTTCATTTGTAGCACAAGTCTGACCTCCAGCCTGCTGTGGATTGCAAGCAGACACACAAACTAAGGAAAATGCTGTTATGCTGCCTAGAGAAGGCCAGCTGCTCACTCCTACTGGACTTGGTCACTTAAATTCTTCTCAATCCATCTGTTTGTTTGCCTAGACTTTTTCTCCTTGTTGCCAAGGAGACTGATGTTAAACAATTATCATGGCCAAAACTTCCAACTGAGCTGAAAGTGGATACATCCTGCAGTCATAGCCTTAGTCGGCAATAAAATCCATACCTGACTAACATGAAACTAACATTGAATATTCAATTGTTTTCTTGTAAAATTCAATATGGCCAGTATTTCAAGAAATCCTGCAGTCATAGCCTTAGTCGGCAATAAAATCCATACCTGACTAACATGAAACTAACATTGAATATTCAATTGTTTTCTTGTAAAATTCAATATGGCCAGTATTTCAAGAAAAAGGACAATGTCAAGTGGTAGATAAAGAATTAGTTTGGGAAGCAAGAAATTTGAGTTCATTTGTCTATGCCCTGACATTTTTTTAGGTTTATCCAACACCAAGTACTTATTCTTAGTTTTTCTATTAGTCCAAGGGACTTTCAAATATGTTTTCACTAATATAGGTTTCCTTTGAAAGATGTATAGTCCCCTCTATTAAGGAAACACTGTCAGAGGTGTGATCAAAAAATAACGGTGAACATTTAAATTAATATTTATTACAGTAAAAGACACATTGTCATTAATCCTCCTCAAAATATTTCCCCTCATTTTGAACACACTTATCCCATCATTCTTGCCACTTTCTGAAGCAGTTCTGGAAGTCCTCTTTCATGAGTGTCTTTACTTCATCCTCTAACGTGACAACACTCCGATATCACACATTGCTTCTGGTACGGCGACTTCTGTCAAATAAAAACATTATAGTGTGTCCTCATTCACCTTATTCACCAGATCTGGCACTGTGCATCTTCTGGCTCTTCCCCAAAGGCAAAATTACTATGAAAGGAAAACGTTTTGAATCAATTCAGGACATTGAGGCAGCCAGGACAGCGCAACTGAAGACACTCACGAAAGAGGACTTCCAGAACTGCTTCAGAAAGTGGCAAGAACGGTGGGATAAGTGTGATCAAAGCAACAGAGAGTATTTTGAGGGGGGTTAATGGCAATGTGTCTTTTACAGTAATAAATTTTTTTTATTTAAACATTCACTGTATTTTGTGATCACACCTCATACTCAATTGTCATAAAAACAAAAAATGTGTAGTGAAGCATCACAACTTCCATCTTTCTCCATCACGAATTCACTCATTAAATAATGAATTAAAGCTCTAATCAAGTAACATAAGATCTATCAAATGAAATGCACATTTTATGTTAAATAAAATACTGAACCATTACTTGCTCAACAAACTAACTTAGCCAGTGTAGGATCCGCTGTCAGTCTGCATTTTGGGGGTAATCTCAATATACAAGCATATCCCGAAGTCAGACATTACTATGAGCCACATAGATGACTCCAGTTTTATCAAATTCTTATTCTTCAGATACTCAGTTTTATTTTCTTCTTTCAAATCTATTTTTAAATATCCTTCCTATATGTAACTTTAATTTTTCTACCCTTGGTGTGTTTAAAAGTTTGTCATAATTTATTATCATCTGCAAACCTTATAGGATGATGTTTTGCCCTGTTTCAAACTTGCTCACTAAGGTAAATCTTCCTTTCACTTATATCCAAGCTATGCTCCTCAAAACTCGGAAATACTGCCAGTAGGACAAAATAAAAAGATGTGGTTTCTTTAAGAAGTACAGGAGTTTGCACAGAAAATACCTGCTTTCAAGAACTAGCTAAATTCTCTCTTGACTTTAATGTCAGTTGCTAGATACAATGGCTGTGACCACTTTGCAGCGCTAAGCACGGCCGAGTTGATCAGGATCTGCTTTGATAGCGCTTCACAGGACCCACGCGATGTGACACTTGCGAAGAACTCTGTGACCTGAAAACGTCCTGTGGCACCGGAGAATGGCTCTTTCCCAAGGTGTCTGCCCACTCACCTTCCCAAAGAAAACTTAATCAGGCTTCACCACATACATGCTAGCGAGACATAACTCACAATAGCGTTATCTCAATTTTTTTTCACATTTTCTGTAAAAACACTGTGATTTTCTTTTTACATTTTTGACCATGACTCACAGTAAGAACTGCATTTTACAATTCAACATTATCTACTCATTCATGTGTTCTTAATAAAACAGAAACATATTTTATTAAACAATATTGCCCTTAATACATTCACTATGCTATCTTATGTATTCTATTTTTTTCTTAATACTAGTTCAACTCACTAAATTGATTTCAAGAACCCTCTCAGATCACAACCCCCAGTTTGAAAACCATTGGAACATTTGAATATATAATATCCCACATGAGTAAACTTGAGTGCCAGGATAACACATGTAAAGAGTAAATACTAAACCCACATCAAATTCAAATTAGTTTTCCTTTCCTACTTGCATGAAACAAAACCCAGACTGCATCTCCATGATTTCCTTTTTTGAACTTGTCCTCTACATAACCCAAAATCATCCTCAGATGATAAATGTTACTGATATTGTTATTCAACAGATGTCTAAGCTGCTGAAATCCCCTATGAATACTTAATTCTGTAGCATTGAGTACTTCAAGAGTTCATCGTGGAATTTTCCTCTCTGGCCCTCCTTGTGTTCAGGGGCTTTGTACCAATACTCACTATCTTTCTCTTTTTGATTATTTAATATTTCTTTTTTCTCCACTAAACACATTCATTCCCAAAATAACCTTGAGAGAGTTTTTTAAAAAGGAGTGGGGGGAGATTTCTTATCCTTCCTGCAATTTCTCACAAGACTTATAAAAAAGAGAGAGAGAAAGAAAGAGTAACTTCCTTCTACCAACGAAATAAAACTGCTAAATATCTAATTTTTGGTGCATTTTTTATGATGAAACTCAGGTCACTTTCTAATATTGTCTTCTCCTTAATAAACCATGCTTCAACCCCAAAGGATATAGAACCATAAAAATAGACTTCTATTTCGTATAACAGACATGTGAGTAAGTCGAGAAAGAAATGATGCTTCAAAAAATCAACAATTAGTAAATTCACTAACTAGAAAATTTCTACTGGTTTATTTCTGAAGTACTCAGTTTCAACATCTTCATTAACTGCCTACAGCATTTCATTAACGCAGGATCCACAAACATTTTTCAGTTACTATATATAATTAAATTCTGATCTCCTAATTATCTAAGCTTAAAAACATTCCTCGCAATGAACCACAAAGAGGTTTTAACTAAATGCACACACTGAAGAAAAATTTAATAAAAGGCACACTGTTACATGCTGCATTTCTAGTCATGGCCCATATTCAACACATAATAACTCCACACCACCCATGGACCCAGCACAATTCAAGAGACAGAACCCACTGGGATCAAAATACAAGACAGGCACAGGTCCCCCTGAAGCTTACATCTAGTGGACTGTTAGTATAAGCTAACTTTCAAAGACATTCATAATATACATTTCCCAGTTCTTTTCTCATTTCTCATTTGTTAACTGCTTCAGTTAAAAGAAATCGATTTGTCAGCTCTGTCATAGGATAATTAATTTCTGCGTCAGTATTTTCGCCCATGCTGTCCTGTGCTATGTACTCTCTTCCCAAGACACTAGTCCAATCCATGGACATCACTTTCCGAGATATGCTGAATGTAATTCCTCTAGTGACCTTTCACCTACCTAAAACCATCCACTTTAGTTCTTTTCACGTATTTGTGCTCTGTTTCGTTTGTGAGCTTTTCAAGAACAGGAATCACTGCTTCCTGACTCTTATAAAGTCCCTAACAACTGGTATAGTTGTATTTTTCCTGGTCGATAATGGGTAAATCCTATTGACATTTAGCTTTCCTTGTGTTGGCTTTTTGTTATCTCTTTCAATTATGGTTTTAATCAAAAACGAAAAAGTTTTAATATGGCCACGAATAGTGAAAATGAGAAGGTGATTATCTAATACATCAGATGAACATATACTCAGGAAATGCACTGCTTACTCTCTCTTGTTACCATTTTCAGATAAACATGTCCCAAAGCAGCAACTTAAGTAGAACAGGAAATGGAATGGGGAGGGGGCGTCCCCTTAAAGGCAGATTATTACTTCCACCATGTTTCAGGTCTTGTGCCAACCCTACACATTTAAAGACAGGAAAAGGAAAGTTAGGTTCTTCTATTCTCCAACTAGAGACAAGAGTTAACAAGGTTGCACAAGGGTATAGTTCATTTGGAATCCAAAGTAAAAGCTAAATAAGAATTATTTACATCTGTCTGCTATATATAGTTCAACTTAACCAGGGCTAAAAGAAGGATCTGAGAAGCCTAGCCAGACATCTCTTCTCTTCTCTCAGGGATGTTTACTACCTCTTCATCAGGCCCAAGAACCATCTCCAGATGTTAGAGGGCTGCTTGTCATATCTGTTCAAGAAAATTCCTTTTATACTAAAATTTTGGAATTCCCTTTCACCCTGGTAGTGGAAGAAAGATAAAGGACCACATCAACTCTGGAAGTAGGGGTTAGTCGGAATGGCTTCTTCAGATGACAGCAAATTATCTCAAGTATCACACACAAAAACACACAGAATAAGTTGTAAGTTTCTCAGGTAAGTGGACATAAAATTCAATTCACTGTTCATCCTTTGAAATGTTTATATAAAATTTAGCAAATTTAGGAATATTAAATGCCGTAACAAAACCTTTTTTACATTAGACCTTTTAAAGGAATTGACTTCACAGGTAAATACAATTGAATCCTCTTTAAGCAAAGTATTTCAGTCTCTAGATCATTTAAAACCCTCTGCTAAAAAAGGTTGTGCATATTTCCACAAAAACAGGATTTCAGAATCTTTGCAAACATTCTGCTCATTAGGTTACTCATGATTTAAATAACAGAAAGTACAGGATACTGATACCATATTATAAAACCATACCTGTTCAGAGTGGCCAGAGCCCATTAACCAAAATTCTTGCTTTAGATTATTCTTTATTTTTCATTAAAGAAAAAGAGTAGGTAAGACAATTGTGGCATAACAATTTTTTTAGAAAGGATGCGCAATAAATACAACAAAATTCAAACCACATTAAAAATGCAAACCCATTGATTACCGAAGTAAACAGAATGCAACAAATATGCTCATACTTAAGCTTGGCATGGAAAGGCAATGAACACAGCAGATCACTTACAGTGATACATCCAAAGGAACAGATTTTTGCAGATTCCCTAAAGAAATCCCTGAAGCATAGCCAATAAATAGCTGATATTATACCAAATTCCTCTCAACTAAAAGCTATACAATTTCCAAGTATTTTTAGCAGAAATTAAAGAGAAGCCAAATTATCGTTTTATTGAATCTTTTACTTTAGAATATTATGTTCCTAACACAATGCCTAATCCACAGTAGGTGATTAATAATTATCCGAGAAATGAATGGATTTAATTCTCAAAATAAATCTATGTGGCAAAGATGGCTATCCCAAATTTACAGTAAAGGAAACAGCTCCAGAGGGAGCAAAGGAGTCACCCAAGTTTATATATTGAGTCACAGGTCAGGATCACCCAGATTGGCCTAACTGATGCCAAATCTTACCAGATGGTAGACCTCCCTTTTCACGATTTCTGAGTCTCCAGCTTTCTCCATTTATCCCTGACCCATATGCCTCAATATCTGTTACCTCAAAAACAATAAGGTCATATGTTCCTATGAGGAATTTTCACAGGAACTACATTTGCTTCTGATAGTTTATAAAACATTACAAAAAAAATCAAACTCACCATAGTTCTGTGCCTTAACCCTTGTCAGAAATATACTCTCAACATCCTTAAAACCTAATGTTTTCCAGGAGAGAACCCTCATAGTTATTAATACTAGTTATATTTTAGTACAACATCGGGTATAATTAATTTGTCCATGAAAACGGTGTACTTACCGCAACCAAATAAAACAGCCCAGACCTGGATATGTATATTTTATGATCACCTTCATAGGCCATTTGTAAATGAATGAAAAGAGAAACTGCTCAAAGAGAACTGGATAAAAGGAGACAAACCAAATTAAATTGTCAGGAACTGGAAAGTATGAAAGCAAGTAGATGAAGGATGTGAAGACTATAAATTAAGGAAGTTGCTGGCAAATTATTTACAGAGAATTGTTAATGGATTGGAAAGAAATGTAGTTAAAGAGTACAGACAAGAAAGACTGTCTCAACTTCTACCTCATCAACTCATCAACTCACAGCAATTGGCAGGAGTTTGAGAGCTCCAAGCCTCCCATTCCACCCCTACCTCCAACCCCCCCACCCCACCCCATGGAAAACAGCAAGCACAGCTGGAATCGCAGCTGCAAAGCTCGGAGGGTAAAGGGGAGGGAGAACTAGCAAGACTCATTCTCCAACACCTCCCACTAGGTTCTCACTAACTTCCTTTACTCCATTACAGGGGGGAGGGGGGTCTTTCTAACATTGCAATCCTAGTGCATTTACACACAGCATTCCACCTTGTTAGACGTTACGAAGTTTGTTCACAGACATATTTTTGTCCTCACATAATGACAAAAGTATGTACACAATTCTGTACCCTGCTTTTCTCTTAGATTTATGTAAGAGTTACGTTTAATTGACTAGATAATTACTGTTCAAGTTTACTAAATTAAAGTCATTTCTAATTACTATAATGACACATAGGTTGGGACCCAGTTCCCAAATTTAATGCTGTACCACAACAAACTCACATGGGTGCTACTGGTTATTTCAACTTGAGAGAAACACAGCTCAAGTCCTTTACATCTTGATTAGAACTGGGTCACCAGCAAGGGGTTACAATGAATGACTTAGCTAATCTGGAGAAGGGTTGTATTCCTGAACAAACTCACAGTTGTTACAGAAGGGATGAAAGGACACAGATGCTGGGTGGGAAATCAAAATTACCTGCTGTAGAAGTAGCATAATTGGGATCACGGTATCAGTGCATATAAACCCTTTAAGGTTCTTGAAATTTGTTACTAATGTACACTGTGCTATTGGCAGCACATTGAAAGAGTCTTAGTTCACCCTAATTAGCAAAAGGCATTTAAAAAATCTTTTAGCTAATTTAATAGGTAAACAATGGAAAACTTACTCTTATATTCATTTCTCTGATTCCTGGTAAAGGGTAACAGCGGTATTTATCCTTTGGTTAATCAACTGTCACGTGTCTAGTGCTCAGTTATCTATTACTCTTCCCCCACTTGTCTTACAGATGCTAACCATTTGGTAGTGAATAAATATTCATTGAGAAAAGGTTCTCATTGGACAATATGAACACCTACCTACAGTCAAGAGGAAGGAAAAGGTAAAGAATTCTGAAAGACTCAGAAGAAAAAGTTGGAAAGTTGATGAAAAGACTGGTAAGAGAATATGGCTCTACAGAAGCCAAGGGAGAAGAAGCTTCAGGAAGTAAGGAGTGGCTGATAGGATCAAAAATACAACAGCACAGTAAATTGATGACCACAGGATTTGACAAGTGGTCACCAGAGTCCTAAGCTTTAGAATATCTCTGTGCTAAATTTTCATAAACTCAACACAACTATGTATTCAACAGTTACCTGACAATAAATATGTACCAGGCAGAGTACTAGACACAGAAAGACACATAGACCATAGTTTAGAGCAGGGGTGTCCAAAATGCGGCCCGTGGGCCAACTGTGGCTCGCAATCCATTGTTAATTGGCCCGCAGCAAATTCCAAAAAGATATTTAGTTTACTTAAATAAACCAGGTGAGGCCATACGTACTTCACCTCGAGTGAGTGGCCCGGCTGTTTGTGTATTTTACCGCATATGGCCCTTGGTGAAAACCATTGAAAAAAGTTTGGACACCCCTGGTTTAGAGGAACCTGGGCTTGGTGTGTGTGCACATGTATAATTTGAAGGAGCTGGAGCAGTAGGGGTAAATAGAATTGAAAGCCTAAAGCCAAAGATGCCTAAAGACTAGTCTCTCCTCTTTGATTAATTTTAAAAGTAACTTCTTTAAAAAGTACAGTGTTCAAAGTCCTAAAAACTAAAAATTTAGGGCCTGAAAAGAAATATAGAAGAACTAAGCTGTCCATGTTAAGAAAATGAAGCAATCCTCTCTTCCTCCCTGGCTATAGAGGGTCGGCCGCCATCGTGAACGACACAGTTAACTCTCCGGACCAGGAAGCTCATGACCAATCGACTACTTCAATGGAAACAAATGGTCATCAACATTCTTCACCCTGGGAAGGCAACAGTACCTACGACAAAAATTGAAGGAAAAAACTAGCCAAAATGTACACCACCACACCAGGCGTCACCTTTGTATTTGCACTCAGAATCCATTTCGGTGGTGGCAAGACAACTGGCTTTGGCATGGTTTATGACTCCTTGGATTCCACAAAGAAAAATGAACCCAGAGACTTGCAAGACATGGCCTGTATAAGAAGAAAAAGATCTCAAGAAAACAGCAAAAGGAACACAAGAACAGCATGAAGAAAAGTTAGGGGACTGCAAAGGCCAATGTTGGTGCTGGCAAAAATGAGGTGGAGATTGGATGACAGAAGGAGTAAAGATGCCTCAGTTACTTTGTGGTGATTGAGCAGATTTTTCGGAAGAGGACTAATAAACTAAGAACTTTAAAAAAAAAAAAAAAAGGAAGAAAGAAAAGAAAAGCTATCTAAATGTGTGAGCCTGAAGAAGCTTTCAAAAAACAGTTATTTATTTTCAGTTAAGTACAGCGGGTGCTGCAGCTGCACTCCAATAACAGGATATGTTGGGGCTCCCCAAACTCCATGTCACAATGTATCTACCACAGGCTTCATTTCAGAATAAGGGATGAATGCAGATTTTAGGCAGGAAAAATCCTTTAAAAGATGAAAGTCTTATTCGATCACATAGCTGATACATGATCCAATTTCCTTTTGGTGAACTGTAGCAAACTGCAGATGTTTCTTTATTCAAAATGTAACCGTCTCTGGCTTCACTTATATCTCACATGTAGACTGCTTTAAATTACTTACACATAAGTGCCACCTTCAATCTGAGAATTTACAGCCATAAACATGCTAATAATAAAAAATATGCCAAAGCAAGAAAATATTTGATACAATGATACAAATTTATATGTAAATGGTATATGTATTACATGTATATTTTTAAGTGTGTTCCTGTGGAAATGGAAGGTTAAATGAAAAATAAAGTTTAATACCATAGAAAGGCATTGAAAATGTTTCCCATTTTAAATATTTTAATATTGAGATTACTTAATTTTTTTTCTGTTAAAAGATATAGTGAGATTATAATATTGACCATTTGCTGATTTCTATGTACCAGGCACTATGCTAAATACATCTCACAAGAGACTTAATCCTTATGAAAAATAGTCGGTAGTATTATTATTATTATCCCCATTGTAAAAATGAGGAAACCAGGGCTTACACACACACACACACACACACACACACACACACACACACACACACAGTCAGGATCTAAGACAATGCTTGAAGTGCAGTACGTGACCCCTATACGTTTCCGGAAGTGAGCTGAGTGGATGAAGAATGGATTTTGCCATTCTCATATGAGATCCCTAAACTATTGACTGCTATAATAGAGGTACGTGCAAGTTACACTGCAAAACAGAGAAAAGCTGTCCAGAGGAGGTAAAGGGTACACACGGTACCTAGGAAGTCAACACCAAGCAGCAACACACACACCATACAATATTAGCAGCATGCCCTCAGTAAATGTAAACTGGGTCTGGGTCTCTGTCTAGTCTGTGTTTCCAAGGCCTAGAACAGTATCTGACATAGAGCAAGTGCTAAATAAATATACGGAATGAATATATAAGGAAATGATTTCCATTCGCTCTCTTCTCCACATCTCTCCTGTCCCGTAACATGCATTTTCTCCTTGTTTTCTCCTCTCCACTCCTCTTAACACTCTTTGCACATATGTAAAAACTGCTAATGTCCTATATTTACATTATGAAATTTTAAATACTTATCCATCTATAATGAAAATGAAAAGAATATGAAAATATCTCCTCCTTAAACCCACCTAGTAATTGTTTCCTCCAAAAAATATAAAAGTCAAAGTGAATTTGTTATGGGAAGTTATAACTTTGATTTAAATATACATTTAGCTCTCAAACTGCTCCCATCATTAAAAAATGTAATATAAATGCTTATAAACCTATTAAGTTTCTATTTATAATGGTAAGTTCCAACACAGAGTTACCATATGGCCCAGCAATTCCATGCCTAGGGATAGACCCAAGGGAATGAAAACATACAGCCACGCAAAACCAGGTACATGAATGTTTGTAGCATTATTCATAACAGCAAAAAGAAACAGAATAACCAAAATGTCCATCAGCTCATAAATGGATAACAAAATGTGGTGGTATATCCATACAAATGAATATTTGGCAATAAAAATAAAGTACCAGTACATGCTAAAATACAAACGAACCCTGAAAATATGCTAAGTGAAAGAAGTCAATCACAGAAGACCAGAGATTACATAATTCCATTTATAAATAAAGTCCAGAACAGGCAAATCTATAGAAACAGAAGTTATATTAGTAACACTTGCCAAGGGCCCCGGAAGAGAAAGAATAGGGAATGACCACTAATGGGTATGGGATTTTTTTTAGGGCAATGAAAAATAAGATAGTGGTTCCAAAATATATAAAGAACTCATACAACTCAAAACAAAACCAAACAATCCGATTTAAAAATGGGCAGAGGACCTGGATAGACATTTTTCCACAGAAGACACGCAAATGGCCAAAAGGTACATACAAAAAATGCTCAACATCGCTAATCATTAGAGAAATGCAAATCAAAACCACAAAGAAGTATCACCTTACATCTGTTAGAACGGTGATCACCAAAAAGACTAGAAACAACAAGTGTTGGTGAGGATATGGAGAAAAGGGAACCCTTGTTCACTGTTGGTAGGAATGCAAATTGGTTCAGCTACTATGGAAACAGTATGTAGGTTCCTCAAAAAATTAAAAATAGAACTATCTTATGACGCAGCAACCCCTGGGTATATTTGCAAAGAAAATAAAAACAGGATATCGAAGAATTATGTGTAAGCCTATGTCCATTGCAGCATTATTCACAATAGTCAAGATATGGAAACAACCTAAATGTCCATCAATGATAAATGGATGAAGAAGATGTGAAGTTTACATATATATGATCAAATATTATCCAGCCATGACAAAGAAGGAAATCCTGACACTGTGACAACATAGACTGATTGTGAGGGCATTATGCCAAGTGGAATAAGCAAGACAGAGAGAGACAAATGCTGCACTGGTGCCAGGGGCTGGGGGATAGGAGACATAGAGAAAGGATGGTTAAAAAGTTACAAACTTCCAGCTGTAAGGTAAATAAGGAATGAGAATCTAATGTAAAACACAGTGACTGTAATTGATAACACTGTATAACTGAAATTTGATAAAAATTAAAGTTAAATGTTCTCACCAAAATATGTGGTGATGAATGTGTTAATGACCAGGTGGGACTCCTTTCAAAATGTATTTGCATATCAAATCACCTTGATGTACACTTTAAATATCTTACGATTTTATTTGTCAGTTATACCTCAATAAAGCTGAAAACAATTTTTAAAATAAAATTAGATGATGGTGATGGTTGCATAAGCCTGTAAACACATGAAAAACCACTGAATTGTACATTTCTAAAATGATGAATTTTATGGTAGTGAACTATACTTCAATAATGTTTAAAAACTGAATGGCATTTTAAAAGAAGGCATTCCCATACAATGAAAATCAGCACTCAGAAATGGCATCTGAAAATAACACAGGCAATGCTTTGTTACAAATAGAAAACAACATAAATCACTGGTATAGTTTCGCTTTCTTGGCAGTATCTCTTGGATTTGAATTACTGCATATTATTGTCACTGTAAAAGAAAAAATTCATTCTTTAATACAAATATCAATTCCTTAAGTAAGCCTGCTCTAATTAATCTCATTCTGTTAAATCTACATAATATGACTGGCTTTTTCACTAAGATACTTGTCTTTGTATACAAACTTTCAGAACTGGTTCCAACATTCAGTGATTTGTGACAACCTATGGACTTCTGCATCTCCAAACATTAGTTTGACACAACTTCTTGTAAGTCCAGTCATTTAAAAGACATTGATGAAAAATGTATCATGGTGTCCAACTCCAGCGTCCCAAAGATCCGGTGCCATTTTTAATGGAGCTAACTTGCCAGAGATTAAAAAAAAAAAAAAGGCAAATAATCAAATCATTAAAATAAAACACCATGGTTTTTATAAAATCATAAAAACTCAGATGTGGAAAGGTCCTTAAAAAGATAGCTAAATTATTCCACAGAAGCAAGGGCTTCCTCTCACTACCAGCCACATTCGTGATACCAAGCAATAGCACATGGTGTACAGCTATGTCATATCAACATTAAATATTCTCTCTCTCTCTCTCTACATATATATATATATATATATGCATTTGTCCTTGTAACAATTTTGCTTAGCAAAGCCACCTCACATCCTTTTTTGAATAAAATATGGTGGTGGTTGTTTATAACTCTGGTCTAATTTTGCTTCCTAGTCTCAACATTAGCTAGAAATGAGATAGATGAGAAATTAGTATTTAATACCAAGTACTATACATTGTGCCAGATACTTTATATGTGTTATCTTATTTAATTCTACAAATTGCATATGAAATAAATATTATTCTCATGGTATAGACAAGGAAAAACCACAAAAGAAGCTAAGTGACTTGCTCAGTAAGTGGCAGAACTGGGATTGAAAAGCATTGCTGATTCTAGAGCCCAGGCTCTTTCTCCTATACCAGGCTGAGTGCTGTTAATGTTCAATCTTCAAGGAATCTACTTAACATTAAAATGTTCTAATGGTTAAAGATTAAACATTATTAACACTGCACATGTGTGAAGGATAATACTAAACTAGCTACAAAGCAACCACTGTTTCTTTTAGCCAAATTTAATATTCAGATTATTTGAATAAATTGAGATTTATTTAAATTAATGTATGTTCAGACAGAAGTGCAAAATACAATCTCCAACAAAAAAAAAAAGAGAAAGTCTAAGCCATAACCTAAGGATTTAACATGGGAAGAGTGTCTTGCAACTGACATCTTGGTTCTGCACCCTTATTTCATCCTCTCTCATTCACTCTCATCAGCGGGTGTCACCAAACATCACACTCAGTCAGCCATGAATATCTATCGGATTCCAATTTCCATTAGAGCATTTAGAAGAACCAAGGCAATAATGGGAAGAAAAAGACATGCACACAACAGAGCTTAAACCTAACAGTCCGGGAAGCTTTCACTCACTGCTTATTCCTTGTTCAGGATTATTTTGATCTCTATCTTCTTTGTTTAATGCCTGAGGTGGGCGTTTTCCAGCCCCTGCTTCACTTTCCAAACCTTTCCAAAAATCCAGACTGCCTGTTCATTGTTCCCTACATCCCCGCCCCCGCCCAAGGGAAGAACTCCTCTTAAGCTCATAGAGCCCTTAAGAAATATCTTTTTTGTTTTTTAAATAATCTGTTTTGTTATTAGAGTATCATCCAAATATCCTCTTCTGGTGATTCTGACACCAATCATACCACCTTTCCTTGATCAACTAGCAACCCGGCTCAATTCAATATTCTTACTGAGCCAACTGAATCTTCCTTTGCAATTCTTAATTAAATGTTCCTTTTTACCCCATAATTCCCTGCTCTCAGACCTTCCAGCAATGCCCGGCCCATCTCATTATTTTCTTTTCTCACCAATAACCTCTGGGATGATCTCACCTCAAACATAATTACATTTACAAACCATCTGTGCATCATAAGAAACATCTAAGACAGTGCTTGCTTTTGTAAGCCACGGTCTACTTTCAATGCAGAAACCAATGTGGAAAAAAGATCTTTCATCTGCAGTTTGGCCTGTTATATTTTGTGAAACTGCCCACTTCTGAAAAGTGCAAGTTGTGCCCCCCATTTTTAATAACTTTTATAGACCACTGACCTGCATAACAGAGGCACCAGCAGATAAGTCGATGAAGTTTCAAAATCTATGTTGCCTGTTCATCAAACCTAAATGCCAGCCTAATGCTTTCTTAGTTTCCAGATAATAATAGATAACTATTTATTTGTTCAAAAGCAAAAAGCTAAATCCAAAACCATGATACACTTTCTAATCATTTCCTACCAAACTGATTTAATTTGCAGGACAAACAAGTCCATACTTTAACATTCAACTAAAGCATTTCCACTTAAGTAATCTTGTTTCTAAAGAATGATATAACATTGACAAAAACCTGTTCAAGTCTTGAAAATAAGCTGAAATTATTAAAATTACAATGTTACATTTTTATATTGTTACTATGCGTTGTTTTTTTTTTCCCCATTGGGCCACACGACAATCCTACAAGGAATATAGGACAAATATAATTCACATTTTTGAAGAAAATAGGGTCTGGGATGAATTGCTTGTATCCATGCCACTAGTTAATGGCAGCACCAGGACTGGAATGAAATTCTAACCCCTGGTGCTGACTGCGGTCCCCTGGGTTACCCAATCCTAACAGTCAGTACAACCAGGCCAGAGCAGTCACATATGAAGCCTGGCGGGATCAACATTAAAGAGTCGACTTAGAGTCAGTCCATTCCCTGGCTCACTCCCTCCACAGATATTCAAAACCCTTCTTCGTATCATGCTCTTCTTAGTAAAATATAGAGTGGTTCATGTTCAGCAATTACTGAGCATCCACAATGTGGTCACAGCTGACGAGAATAGAGATTCCTTGGCACCTAGATGTTCATATTAAAAAGACGAAGTAGAATCTAATAAACAGAGACCACAGGGAGTATGTCATGTGACTATGGAGTCATAGATTGGAGTGATGTATTTACATGTGGAGGAACGTCTTGGATTGCTGACAACACCAGAAACTAGACGAGGCAAGTAGAGATCCACCCTAGAAGCCTTCAGAGAGAGCATGGCCCTGGTATTACCTTGATTTTGAACTTCTGGCCAGGGAATACATTTTTATTGTTTTAAGCTAAGAAAAAACATATATTTCTCTCTCTCTCTCTCTCTCTCTCTCACACACACACACACACACACACACACACAGAAGGAGTATTAATGCAGGCAGAGAAAATCAAATTTAAGATATTGTGGGCATGGAATTGCAGGACTAATCAAATATTAGATCTGGGTAGAGTGAAAAGCCTCCAATTTAAAAATGGAGTAGAAGGAAACTGGAAGATTTCGAAGGACTCATGTTACTCTCTGAGATGACCAGGTGGATGAGTACGTAACCCAACAAATGAGAACACAAAAAGAACAAGCTTGGAGGAGAAGGAAGTACTTTGTTTGGACAGAGTCTGAGATGCCTGAAGCACATCCAGGTGGTGATAGGTAGTAGGCTGGTGAAAATCAGACCCACAGCTCAGAAAAATGACGTCAGGGGTGGAACCCTGGGAGCAGATGTTATCACACAAGGAAAGCAAACAGTAAAAAGTTTACGAAGAATCCCTGCACACCACCACTGCTTCAGTGGATAAGGGAAATTACTGAAAATGGAAGAGGAATTCAGCAACATCACATACTGAGAAAAAGGTGCAATGATGGAGCTGGAATACAAAGGAAGTAATAATAACATTAGAAATGGTCACCTAAGGAAAACCAGGAATGACAAGCAGTCAGTATAAGCCTTTAAAAGTTTCTGCCTATTACTTCCTACATTGACATGATTTTTGCATGAGTTCACAGCTTTTCCAAATCTTTTCCAAACAGTGTGCCCCTTAAAAAAGTCACCCCTATTATCTCTTATATTGACAATTTTTTACTGTCCCTCAAATTTCCCGCAACCAACTTTTAAAACAGGCTAATTAATCTGTCATTCCTTTGATTCTCCAGTGTCACATAATTTTTGCATAGAAGGCTCACAAAGCCTGATACAAGTTCCAAAACCATAATATTTAAATTGTTTTCACAATTTTAATTTACTTCTCCTTGTTGATCCCTCCCATGATGTGGGGATGGAGTCCCAGAGAGCAGTTTCCAGGCTCTCGGGCTCGCGTGGCGGGGTGCTGGCTCAGGTGGTGGTTGGCCGTTGGCTGTAACTGGTTGGCCAACAGGAAGCAATAAGCAGGTAGCAAGAAGTCCTTGGCTGATGAGGCCAGATCCACTGGGGATACACTATAAGGATTATTAGATGCTGGGCAGAGGTTCAGGAGGATGGAGGAAAAAGGAAGACTGGCAGAGCTGCAGGCTGAAACTGGTGGGCCACAGGTGGGGAGAGAGGGCGGCTGGTACCTGTCTAGCAGGCGGAAATGAGCAGAAATTACCATCCAGACAGAAGAGATGGCTGGGGCCACAACAGGTGGCAATTGGCTCTGGCAAGAAACAATATCCGTGAAAGAGATTCAAGACTAAATAAATAGCCCCCTTTCCTTCACCCTTTCTCATCTGTCCAAAATAAACATTTCATTGTTGCATAATATTTACTGTATACAGCCTAATGGTCTGAAATTTTAACCTAATGTTTATCTTAATAAATCCAGAGAAAAGAGTTGTTTTCACTTTCTATGTATACATTACTTGAATAAAATTGTACTTGGCACCAAAGCAATACTGAATGTAAGCTTTAGTATTTTTCTTACATAATCTGAGCTATGCTTACCCGTCATCAACACAGTTTACATTGTGCGCTAAGAAATGTTTATCATTGAGAAGATAAGTGTTAAAGCAGCTTTTCATTGACTTAAAAGTTTAGTAGTTACCTGAGTTTTTTGTACTTTCAGAGTACCTTGATCATAACCGTCACAGGAGGCCGTGTAAAATGTGACTACAGGTAAGCCATTCTTCTCCACTAGGAAGGAGACATTTTCTGCTCTCCTAGCAACCCATTCACTGGCCTTCTAACAGGCCAGCCCCTCAATTACCACTACTTGCTGAAAAAAGGAAATCCAATAGAAATAAAGATACATACTGTTAAAGGGCACCTATACACCTCCGGTAGAGAATCAGGGGAGGTAGATGGATGTATTCAGCCAGCCCAATTGAATTCCACTTTGATGAGTGCCAAAGCTCCCATTTAAATTAACATGAGTATAACTGCTTTTACTTGTACAGGTCCCTGAAGCAGAACATTTAGGCACCACATTCCGAATCTATCAGTTCCTAAAATTAATTACAGTTCATTTGACACATACAGTTACTTCTGCTCATTTAACTCAAATTCTAATGACTCTAAGAAGCAAACGAATGGTTGAAGTAATTCCACAGCAACACCTTTCATGAGGCTGCCCAACTAAACAAGCAAAAGGACCCTAGAGGGATAAGCAGCAGTGAGGTAGCTCTCACAGGGTAACGAGAATCTACGAGTTCCCCTTAAACTAAATAAAACCTGGGTTCAAATTTAAATATCAAAAATAGCTTAAAACAATAGTAGTTCTCACTGAAAGTTGAAGAATGATCAAATGAATAGACCAATAACTAGAAAGGCTTTCTCCGTGCCACCAAAAACTGGTAGCAAAGTGGGCTCTTGAACATACACACAAAATGACGGGCTTGAAGTAGAAACACAAGTCAAGCTTGAACAAAGGTGAGTTTGTGAAATACAACAAATGGAAGGCAGGAGTACCTCACGCTTTCTAAGATATTTCAATGTAGCCTTTGGATTTAGGGGTTTCTTTTACTACAGAAGGTGCCAAAAAAATGTACACACATTTTAAGAAAGGAAAAGTGTATTAAAATTATAATACTCAATACCTACCAATAACAAAAGATGAATACAAGTCACGTTTGACTTCCACAATTACAAGAGGTGCTCAAAGTGGTTACCATCAGCATCTAGACTTCTGATTACGGCAAACTACTGCTTGAGCAACGTTGACCAAAGTGTCCACTTGTATACATTTTTTTGGCACCCCCAGTATAAACGACTATTTACTCACAGAGGCACCACAGCCGTATACTTCAGACTGAGGTCTGTGGGCACTGAGGGTAGTCACCTTTAAGAAATTGTGTGCTTCCCTCTTGCTAATCTCTTAATTAACTGCATATCCTACATCAATTTATGAGCAACCAACTTCTACCACTCAAACTAGGTCCCCTTCTTCTTTGTGTCATGGATCACTAATACTTTAACAACAGATGCAATATGACCAATGAATAAATAAAGTTTGTGACATATTAAGGCCATCATCAGGACAAGAAGATTTTGAAGAACTACAGTTTGAATCAGGAAAAACAGTGAGAAAATGAATCAACACAAGATATTATCAGCAGTCTTTATATGAGAGGAAATTGTGTTCCGGCAAAACATCATCCAGTAGATTAATTAAATATACCTGAAAAGTTTTTTATTGGTTTCGCAGTATTATTTATATTTAATTGTAAATTGATTTGCTTTTAAGGTTGTATGAATGGGCCTAAGAATTACAGTTTCATGTGTATATATGTATTTAACTATCATAATAATTACATCTATATTAGAGTCCACCAAAATTTTTTTTTTCCTTTAAAAGAAGCCCAGACACACAAGTTTGAGAAACTATCCTAAAGGCAAAGGGACGGTTGGCCCATTCCACCTTGGGCAATGAGACCAAGGGGATCTCGGTAAGAAAGGGGAGATGGCGAGACGCTGCAGGGCAAGGTGGAGGAAAGAATGAATGTTAGTATGTTCTCCCCACCAAAACAATTCAATTCAATCAGTATAATTCTACTTGTGTCTATTCTTTTTTTCTCTTTTGTCTTTTATTAGGGGGGCGGGGGGCGTCTATTCTGTCTATTTTTGCAAGGACATAGCTCTACTTAAAGATAGTTCTTTGAATTCAAAAGTATAAAGAAAAGACAAAGTAAAGGAGGAATTATATGACAGCCATTTTGAAATGTTTCTTTGGAACATGAAAGGAGAAAATTAATAAGGAAAACTAGTTTATGATTTCACAACTCAAATTTTAAGACTGGCACCTGTAAAAGAACAAAGTTCATAGAATAACATTTGATGAAAAGGGTGGAGATTTTTGAGTCATAAAGCACAAAGTAAAACCCAATTCAACAGTTATCAAATATTCTCAAGTATCAGTCATCAAAACAAACATCTATATGGCTTGTAACCATATGAACAAATAATTCTAGTGGTAAGATTTTTTTATAGATGTTTCCTCATTTTACAGGAAAGGTAGGACCCAGAGAGGTTAAGTTACTTAAACCAATAATCACACAGCATTTGACAACACTGGAACTGGAACTGGAACTCAGGTCTATGTCAATCCACTTAATTACTAATAACTGGCATCCATTTTCTCAGAGTGGATGTGAATAGGAAGTGCGATAATTCATTTAAAGAACATGTTAAGTATCTTACATAAGTTATTTAAAATTAAAATCATCCTGTCAAAGTCTTTATTTATAAGGACCTTTCCAAATACTCTACTGCAGACACCTACATCCTGAACCAAAGATCAAACAGCATATGTAACTCCTATTGGAATAGTCATGCATGTATTAACTAAGAGTGCATGCCAAAACTCTCACCAGAAAAGTTATTAGCCTAGATGAAAACAACAGAAGATGCTTAGAAATGTATTAATGATTGTCAGTTCAGGAAGGTTATATTAAGAAACCATTAATTAATGAAAATAACAAAGTGCTAAAATAAAATTGAAATGGTTAATGGATACACTATTAGATATAGAGAATGGAAAGGCTTAGTTTAAAGATAGGAAAGGTGAAGGCTTCCTGGCCGAAAGGAAAAACTGTCAGAAGGGGCAGGATTAGGGAAAGGAGGGCTCTTTGGTGAATGGAAGATAGAACCAAGCATGCTTCAAGTCCTTTAGACACACTCCTATCCTCCTATCCTCCCAGTTTCAGAAAACAGGCATTTAGCACCCCAGTCCAGCCTCAAAGCATCCTCCCTAAGGGACAGAAGGTGGCTTGGTGGGGGAAAAAAGCAGTGCCGTCATGTGACTTCAAGGGTTCCTTTGCTCCAAATCTTTCCCATTTGGCAGTTGATGCTGGGAATTCT
Organism: Rhinolophus ferrumequinum; assembly: GCF_004115265.2. Lineage (NCBI taxonomy): Eukaryota > Metazoa > Chordata > Mammalia > Chiroptera > Rhinolophidae > Rhinolophus > Rhinolophus ferrumequinum. Next base: position 70,615,448 of record NC_046294.1, on the reverse strand, counting down.
TTTAACAAGGAATAAAATGCTTTCCTTCCACAATGAGAGAGTCACGCATTGCCTAAGGACCAGGATACATTCTGAGAAATGTGCCATTAGGCAGTTTTGATTTCGTCATTGTGCGAACATCATAGAGTGCAGTCACACAAACCTAGACGGTATAATCTACATGTCTACGCTCTATACGGTCCAGTCTATTGCTCAAAGGCTACAAACCTGTACAGCACGTTATACTGAATGCTGCAGGCAGCTGTAACACAATAGTAAGTATCTGTGTATCTAAACATATCTAAACATAGAAAAGGTACAGTACAAATACGGTACAAAAGATTAAAAAAATATTGTACACCTGTATAGGGCACTTATCATAAATGGAGCTTGCAGGACTGGAATTGCTCTGGATGAGTCAGTGAGTGGGTGATGAGTGAATGTGAAGGCCTAGCACATTACTGTACACTACTGTGAACTTTATAAACACTGTACACGTAGGCTACACTACATGTATACAGCAATACAAGATTAAATCAAGCACAAGACAAAATGATGCAATCAAAGAGTCAGTAAACAGGAGATGCATGAGGCTGCCACTGGTGTAACGTGACATACTGTTTTACAAGAATCTTTTCTTTATAAGTAGCAAGAATACAATCTAAAATAATGATAAAAAGTAAAGCATAGTGAATATATAAACCAGTAACAGTCATTTATTACCAATTATCAAATATTATGTACGTACTATACTTTTATACAACTGGCAGCACAGGTTTGTTTACACCAGCAACACCACAAACATGTGAGTAATGCATTGCCCTATACATTAGGACAGCTACAAGGTCACCAGCAATAGAAAATTTTTCAGTTCCATTATAATCTTATGGCCTCACCGCTATTGACAACGACATTGATGCAGCACATGAGTGTAATGCACCCTCATCACAAACTTAAAAATCCTAAGAAAGATAACAGGTTGTATATTTAAGTGCATAAGGCCAAATTAATAAGGTGGGGTCTGTATATTCAAGGCACTTACACTCTTCAGATTTCTTCACTTATGAGGAAGAACAAACCTATAAGAATAGAAATCACCTGATTTTTGCAATACTAGATTCACAAATCATAATACAGTACATAATATTACTAGTAACATACTGTACATTTCAGAGCTTTTGTCACAGCTTTGTAAGTATTTTCACCCTTTGAAACACTAAAACTGATCTCCAGCAGAGCAGAGTGTCATTTGTAGACCATCTGGCACATCTAGCAAGTCAGCTCAGCACTTAGCACTCTGAGATGGGGCAACTTTTTGAAGAGACATCAGGCTCTGAGGCAAAGAGGCCAGTCCCAAGACCTCAAGCAGGATTTGCAAGCCGGCAGGAAAGAGAGTTCACATATGTGTATACACAGGATGGAAAGAACTGCAGATAAACTATATTTTTCACAAATCAGTAAACAATGTTATCAGTAGTGGCCTCAAAATCACAAATTAAGTGAATGTGAGCACAAAAAATACTTTCTTTAGGCTGGTTAAGTAACGTAAGTGCTAAGTATTAGGTTGGTGCACAAGTAACTGCAGTTTTTGCAATTATTTTTAACCTTTTAAACTGCAATTACTTTTCCACCAACCTAATAAATGTTCTAGCATTTGGGACGGTTAAAATAAAAAAGGATTTGGGAGCACACTAATTTCAATGCATTTTGCTAAGCTCCTTCCTTACCATTATTAATACATGCTTCAAAATACAGATCAGATGCTAATGTTGTCTGTTTCAGAAAGAAACACACATCCCCATCATGTTGTTACTGACCTGGCACTTGACATATACTATGACGCTTCCCGAACATATGTTCTGGGATTTGCTAGATCACCTAAAGACCTCTCCACCTTATGAAAATACTTCATTCACCCAGCCTTCAGAGGCCAGAGATTCCAGGGCTTCTTTTTCTTTTTTTTCAAGATTTTTATTAAAATATAGCTAACATACCATATTATATTAGTTTCAGGTGTACACCATTACTACTCAACATTTATATACCTAAAGATGTGATCACCATGGTAAATCCAGCCACCAACCAGCTATCACAATATTATTGACTATATTCCCTATGCTGTACATTACATCCCCATGGCTTTCCAGGGCCTCTTTTTAGTAGCTAAAGTATTTCCAAGCCTTTATTTAAAGATGCAAAAACGTCCTGGGAAAGGTAACAAGTTAAGCCTCATCATTTAATCACTCAATTATCTGTTAAGAGAAACTCTGTGGAGTTTCTTTTGCTAAGTCTCCCTTATATCTTGGTAATTAAAAGTGAAGCTCCAGATCAAGAGGCCTGTGGACAAGGAGGGGCGAGAAGCCCCTAAGGGCGTTGTTTACTTTCTACAGGTTATCAGAAGTTCTGATTGGCTCTGAACTCTCGTCCTCAACGACCTGACCAACACCAGATTTACAGCGCAAACCAGGAATTTAAATGTTCAGAAACTTGTAAAGAGATAAAATCCACTGGTGCCAGTCTGTCTTACTAAAGGGCAAAACTACAAACGCCTATTAAAAACAAAACAAAAGTCAATGATGGTGTCCAATGAAGAGCCACTGATACACACAAGAAATTAATCATACTCTGAGTATTACTAAATAGTCTCGTTTTATTCTTAAGACAAACTCTTGAATCCTTCCTTAAGGATTTTTTTAAATGTTCCAACTAGACACAGAAGACCAATAGTCCCCAATGTGTTTCCAGAAACGTTATAAAAACGTTACAAAGAAGACCAATAGTCCCCAACATGTTTCCAGAAACGTTATACAAAAAGATGACTTCTGGACACCTTTCCTCAGAATAGATCCCAGCGTCCAGTAGAGAGCTGTGCCTTCTCTGTAGGCATGGAAGTAACTAGGAACACCTAAGAACAAACTTTGTTAGCCACCAGCAGGGGAGCTCTTCAGCTTTGTCCCCAAACCCATTCAAACAAAAGAAGCTCCGTCTCCTCCATCCCACTCCTCAGACCCGCACCCCGCGGGAACACTCCAGATCCCCGCTCCCTCTCCCCCCTCCCCGGCCAGCTCTACTTACTCCTCAACGCCCCAATGAGCAGAGAGCCGTCCTTAATGAGCTCTTTGATGAACTTGTTGGTTCGCTCCAGCTCAATCTCGTGACACTGAAGGCGCTCCCTGAAATCCGGGCTGTCCAAGTAGGAATCGCTGAATTCCAGAGTAGGCAGCCCCATGGCACAGGCACTGCCAGCGGGCGCCGGGGGTACGTCGGGGCCAGCGGTCAGGGCGGGGACAGTCGGAGACCGCGGAGGGCGCTGGGGACGCGCGATCGCGGGGAACGCGTCGGGACGCCAGGGGACTGCGCAGAGGAAACGGGCCCCTCGCAGCCCGCCGCCCGCGCCGGGCTCCCGTGGCGCGCGGACGCCTCCGGGCTCAGTCTTCCCCTAAGGGCAGGCGGGCACAGACACCAGGGGTGGGCCGACGCGCGGATCCGCTCAGGGTGTTGTCATCGCGGCGCATCGTCGCTGCGAGCACCGAGGCGGCGGAGGCTCCGGGCCGCGGCCGGAGCAGGAAAGTTCTCTGGCGGCGCGCAGACACTTCCGGCAGCTCCACTCTCCTGCTCTCTTGACAGTGTTTTGTGTTGTGAGCCAGCAGCGCCCAGCCGCCACTCGGACCGGGCCGGGGAAGCCCTCCCCCTCCGCGGACGCAGGCTCAGAGACTTGCAAATCGGACCTGGGCTCGGAGACCCTCCTCCTGCCTCCGCGCTTCCACCCCTCGCCACCCCGCCCCTCCTCCCATTTACCCTCCTGCCGCCACCCACTGGCCCGCACTTCGCTCCCAGGCTCCGCGCTGCTGCGGCCCCGTGCGCTCCTGCCTTCGCGGAGGGCGTCAACCCTGTCCCCTCCTGGACGCCTGGCTCCTTGTAACCCACAGTGACACTTTGGGGTCCTCCACGTCACAAAACATTCTCAAACTCCCAACATATCTCCCCTCCTTCTCACCACCCATTCCGTAGAAATGTCTGGGAGAGAAACCAGCATTAACTTCCCCTAAAGTTAGAGATAACATTTTCGAAGCCTGGTTGGAAGATGCTGCTTTCTAGAATTAGTTTAGAGTTTACTTCAGGTCTCCACACATGCATATACATTCCAGGTTGAAAAGGTTTCCTGTCTCTTTGCCACCGCTCACTTCATTGATCCAAGAAAGGCAGGATTTTTATATTCAAAACGAAAAGCTACAAGGCCTTGGGCTGTTTACTGTTGTTTTTCCAAGTTGCTTAGATCTTCCCACGCAGATCATCCCCCTCACCCAAATACCCACCTCCGACTTAGGTGTTCCGAACTACTTCTGGGAGAATACCTATTTGACTCACCATATTGTGTTTTTTAATCGGCACTTGGATGGAATTGCTCCACAAGCAAGGAGATTGTAAAATCATTAAAGTTGGCTGGAGTTTTAAATGAATAATTCCCACCAAGAGGTACTTCCCCCCTCACCCACCCTTACCCTCGCGTATAGGACCACCTAATAAATTGCTGTTCTCTCCAAACCATGATGCAAAAGAAAGTACTGCTTTACATCTAGTCCTGCCATCATCTATAGGATTTCTGAGAACACAGTTCCTTTTCTTCAGGATCTGCTTTTAATTTCTGTTTTCATTGCTTTGTCCATTTGAACCATCTGTTAAAAAACTCTTCCACAGATCATGGGAAAAATTCCATTAAAGTGCTTTACATTTTTCTCAATTAAGTTTCAGAGATCCTCAAGACTTTTAGTTTCAAATGCTTTAAAAAAAAAAAGGACACATGAACATTAAAAGTAATCTGTCTTAATATCCTTTAAGACAGATTAGATGATGTAAACAGTATATTTGATGGCTTTGATTTAAATTCTTCTAAGCCAGGAAAATTAGACTTAAAAACCTTCCATGTATATTTACATCATTAGGCCTCAAAATATTGGCAGAATGGCCAGTCACCATTAGAGTCATTTTACCTCCAAGTATCTAACTTCTGCCTGTCAGTTAAATACTCTTCATTTGGGTAGATGGGTTGGGGTGAATTTGTCAGTTAAGAGTGACAGAAGCAGCAATGGGGCCACTTTTCACCTGAAGTGATTTTTATGTATTCATCACACAGCCAAAAGACAAAAAAACCAGTCAAGCCAAACAAATACTTTCCTTTCAACTTTTGCCATGTTGCTGTTCCAAGCAACTAAATCCAGCGCCAACTGCTGAGATATAAAACAGGGTAAAATATAACAATGCCTTCCTGTTTTTCATTAAATAAAAGTCCTGTGATTAATTCTTTTTTTTTTTTAAAAGGAGGGCACTGCTCACACAGTGGCCAATGCTGGGATGGAACAGGCAACCTCGGTGTTATTAGCATCACGTTCTAACCAATGGAGCTAACCAGCCCTGTGATTAGTTCTTTAAAAATGCTTCAGCAGTCTTTGATAAGTATCATTTAATGTTATATGTTGATTTTCATTTGTATTTAAAGTCCAGGACTTTTTAAATTTTTATTTCCTCTCAATTCTAAGATATAGAATATCATTTACCCATTCATGTGTAAAATTGCACATGTTATACCTACTGTCTACATCATTAGGATCTGGTCAGAGAAATAATTTATATGGAAAGATAAAACAAAGCATAGTACCTGACCTCAAGCAGTTCAAAGAACAGAAAACAGAGAGAATGAGTACACATATCACATGAGCAGAATATGCTCTATGCTAACACACTGATGCGTTATCAATGTTTCCACTGAGGCCCATCATTGTATTTACATGAAATTAGGATTTTTTCTCCTACCCCTCATCCTTTAGCCTCTAAATTTAGTACGTTGGACTTTTTCCCTGTAGGTGCTTTCAGGGTTACTCATGACTATATCGGTGATTCATCCTTTAATTATACCTGCTAGTCAGGCTTTCCCTTATGCCACATTAACCCAGCTACTTGAGAGACACCAGAAATAGTTCTGCTTTGAGGTAGATTTACAGTCAGTTTTGAAGTGTTGTTTTCATGTATTATTTTTCCCACCATAATAATTGAACCAGATTCTTTTTAAGAGAATAGGCTTTCTAAATAAAAGAGTGTTTATATCTGCAAGTTTTTTTTCAAAGGAAATTTTAATGGATTGAAATGTAGTCTCTCCAAAAATTTCCACTCCACAATAACGTGGCTATGTTAGCTGCATGGTGAGTTTCACAAATACGATTAGCTGACATACTCTTGGGCCAGGTTACTGGCACAGAGAAATGTCTCTGTTTGTTTTCTTAATTCTGAAATGGGATGTGTAGGGCTTTGTTTGTTTATTTTAAAGAGCAAAATAGTGAGTTAGGGAGAGTAAACTATCATGTGATATTTATAAATCTGCCTAAAACTTTTTTTCTTGACCTAGATCATGTCTGGCACTTATGCCTGGGGCTTAATATGTACTCAATAAGTGTTACTGTTGGGTTATTACTTTTAATTAGTTTTGTAGACTCAGATATTCTGAGGCTAAATCCAGACCTGAGTTCAGGTAAGAGATGACTAAACAGAAGGTGAACGTACCTACAAAAACTGAATTACTTTTCAGCCCTTCCTATAGTGACAATGTCACTGCTTGCATTTCCACCTGTATAAGTATGTTATCTTTTCTCAAAGCATGTTCCTTGAAAGTAGCTTTTGTATCATTCTAATTCAACCTTATATCATGTCTAGAAAAACAATATTGAACCCAAATGAACAAAACATGATTTAATTATTTAACACTTTATGTGGTAAATAAACATAACATGCAATTTACCATTTTAACCATTGTTAAGTGTATAATTCAGTGGCATTAAGTACATTCACACTGTTGTGCAACCATCACTACCATCCATCTCTAGAACATGTTTATCTTCCCCAACTTGAAACTCTGTTTAAACTCTGATTGTTTAAACAACAATTTTCCATACCCTCCTGCCCCCGGTCCCTGGTAACCACCATTCTATTTTCTATCTCTATAAATTTGACTACTCTAGGTACCTCATATAGTAGAATCATAAAATCTGTCCTTTGTGTCTGACTTATTTCACTTAGATGATTTAGTTATTAATAAGAGAAGCAAAGAAAACACAAGAATCAGATTTGTTTCTAAAATCATTTGGACCTACATAAATGATTGGAACAAGAGAGTTGCTAAGACACTCTTCCGCTAACAGAAAACGGAAGTTTATATCAAGCCCACCCATAGCAGATGTTATTTATTAAGCTTTATTAAAAGCATTTTCTGTGTCCCACACAATTCTTGTCAGATTGGTTGATGTATGACATTTGCATTTTCTGATAGGCAAGTGTACACGTCACAGCAGTAGTGACAGTAGACTATGTGACTCGTTAAGATTGTTTTTTTGCAGCTAAGAAAATAAAATTGTGGAGCTCCTCTCAAATGAATATAACTCTCCCTTCTTTCTTTCCACTGTTGTCATGAAATAGAGACAAATGATAAATGTAGCCTTGTCGAAAAAGAAAGTTCACTTTGTCCAAGGGTATGAAATGGGAGCCTTTCCTAGGAAGAGCCCGGAATATAGATCACATTGTGCGAGTGTACTGACTCCAAATGCTTATCGCCCAATAAATGGAATGAGGAGCAACGGTTAGAAGACCAAATAGGTGAATGAATAAGAAATGAGAAGAGGGGATTTGGACTATGTAAGTAACTATGAGAATGGGGAAGAGGTGGGCAGTAAGCAGATGAAATAAGGGAAGGACACATACTTTGTGATTGCATGGATGAGGCAGGAATCCAACATAACAGTAAGATTTCAGCCTATGTAACTCAAAAGCATTATCTTTTTGAATAAATGTAAACAGGTTTAATTTTCCATGCTAACTTTGAGGTGAAGTTGTGTAACTAACAGATGTTGTCGAGGGGAGAGGTGTGTAGCACATCTCTCCCCAACAGGGGCCATGAAAGCAGCAAGTCAACACCACCGAGTAAGGGAACAGTAGCAACTGTAGAGGATGGAATATGTTCCATGTAACAACATGACTTCTAAAGTCCCTTCCAGAGATAAGATTTTATTATGATGCCAGATTTCTGAAGAACAGGATGCAAGAAAAGAACAGATTCTAAGCATGAAACCCTACTCAACTAACTACATTTACCCAGAGAAGAGAAAGAGAGAGAGGGAGAAAGAAGTGGGGGAGAAAGAGAGGGAGACAGAGAGAGAGAGGGAGGGAGAGATGAATTTATTTAATTTAGGGGAGTTTTTTGTTTTGTTTTGTTTTGTTTTTTTTAAAGGCATAGATTTCTATTTCCATTTCATATTGCCCTCTTGTGGCAAACCATGTTTGCTAACTCTCACAAAAAAACATAAAGCAGACAGCAAAAGATAAGGAAACTAAAATGTAACGAGAAACTCCATGTGCCGGGCATGATACACAGAGTGCTTATGTCCATTGTCTCATGTGAGCTTCTCCACAATCCTGCTATTAAGTATTAAGTACTGTCAGCCCCATTTTCAACAGGTGGGGAAATTACAATTCAAAATGGTTAAGTTGCCTAAGTTCATATAGCTAGAAGGTACTGGAGTTAGGAATCCAATCCAAATATATCAAGCCAAAAGGCCATGGTTTAAAAAAAATCAAATGCATTCAACAAATATTTATATGTATCTATTATATGCCTGTTTCAGAATAGATGCTGAGAATCTAAGGGTAAGCAAAACCTTCCCTCATTCCTGTTCTAATTAAATGTTCAGTCTAATCAGTTGTAGTACAGACATTAATCAAATGTTCACACAAAGGCCATTTATTAGCTATGTGGTTTAGGGAGATTTACCTTTCAGGCTTTCTGGTTTCCCCAAGTATAAAATTAGGGATGATAATGATACTGGCTATTATTTATTAAGTGCTTATGGTGTGCCAGACATTCTCCTAAGCTCTTTACATTCATGATTTCACTTAGGTCCCTTTTAGCTCTATACCTGAGACATCACTGCGCGTTTTTGGCTCAGAGTTAAGATGAGGACACTCTTCCACACGAATAATGAGAATCAATCATGGATAATGTTTTTGACACTTCACCCGTGTGTGTTTAGAGATGTGCAGCTGTCTTTGGAGAGGAAATTTTGTACCTCCTTACCTCTCACTGCACCCCTTTTAGGGGTGGCCTCTGCTGGATTCCATAGAAACCCCTGAGCACAGAGGAGGGAGGCAAGCTTTTACTGAGTGACTGCAGGGTCCCTGATCCCACTAGGCCTACTATTTCCCACTTTAACCCTGGAGATAGGAATTTTATGAGGATGAGGACACAGAGGCACAAAATGCACAACAAACAAACAAACCCTCCAGGATAAACAAAGCTGTCTCTGACTACAATTACTATGTGCAGATGTGAAAATTGGACAGTGAAGAAGGCTGATAGGCAAAAATAATTCACTTGAAATATGGCATTGGAGGAGAACACTACCGATACCCTAGACCACCAGGAAGATGAAGAAGTGGGTCCTCAAGCAAATTAACCCTGAAACACCTCTGGAGGCAAAAATGACAAAACTGAAGCTGTCCTACTTTGGGGACATCGTGAGATGGCAGGGTTCTTTGAAAAAGACAATAATGCTGGGGAAAATAGGCGGCAGCAGGAAAAGAGGAAGACCTTATACGAGACGATTGACTCCATAAAAGAAGCCTAGGCTTGGGTCTACATGACCTAAGCAGGGCTGTCGAGGATAAGACATTGTGGAAACCACTCATTCATTAGGTTGTCAGGAATCAGAGCTGATTCAACAGCACATAACACATCCACTCTGATTCCAAGACCACTCATAGCACAATGAATAGCTCTGTTAGGACATGTAATACAAGTTTACAATATATTTTTACATAGTTCTTTTTCCACATTTACACCCTTTGCTTTAGACTCTAAGGTTTTAGATCACGTCTTACTCTTCTCTGTATCTCTTGCACCACGCACACTATCAGCCCACAGAAGATACCTAACAAATATTTTGAATGCGCAAATGCTTTCTAATCTTCTAAAAATTGTTTCTTGGCTTCTTTGGTAGAGGCATCTGAGCACATGTGTAGGTGAGCAGAGGAAGGGTTCTCCAGGATTCTCCCATTTGGTGTGGAAGCCTCTATGTGTTGCTTGAGCTCCACTGAGCATGCAACGAGGAGTGGAACTCATTATCTGTGCTTCCAGGCTGTGAGGACGTCTGCACTAGAACTTTACTGCCATCTAACACATTGCAACAGACCCTGGCTGAGGCAGTGAGAAATGTAATGAGGAAAATAACAAGCCCAGAAGGAGCTTAAGGAAACAAACTCAAATAAATAAACCCACACCCAGCCAGGAGAAAATCATAACTCAGTCAGAGTGAAGCACACTCATGAATGTGATAAGGAAGGTAACTGAAAAAGAACAGACCCACCGTCTCTTTGGTTGGAGCATTTCAGACGGAAAAGAAAAAAAACAAGACAAAATCTGAAAGAAAATCTGCAACCAATAGTCATAGTGACAACTTCCTTTATGAGAAATAAAATAAAACACATATTATCCCTTAAAATGTACATTAACTTACATTCTGTCCCTGTGAAGTGTACCTGAAAATGGAACTAGAATATTTTACAAAATTGTTTATAATAACGACAAAGTTACTTTTTCAGAAATGGTACAGTTCTTATTTTTCCATTTATTAGTGAGTTTTTTTCCTCCACTTGAGAATTTATTAAATTTGATTGTGGGACAGAGGTGGATTACTGAGATTAATCTTAAATCAAATAGACATATAAAATTAGTGTAAGTATTCTCAATTCCACATAATGCATATTTCACCCTTCTAATCCTTTCCTCAGTGATCTTTCAAAAAATTCTTCAAAGATTTGTGAAGATCTCTGAACTCTGTTGCATTATTGTGTCAAGCAGAATAACACCACCGTGTTTCCCCAAAAATAAGATCTAGCCAAAAAATCACCTCTTATGTGTCTTTTGGAGCAAAAACTAATATAAGACCCTGTCTTATTTTACTATAATATAAGACCAGGTCTATATAATATAATATAATATAATATAATATAATATAATATAATATAATATAAATATAATATAAATATAATACCGGGTCTTATATTAATTTTTGCTCCAAAAGACGCATTAGAGCTGATTGTCCAGCTAGGTCTTATTTTCATGGAAACAGGGCACATAATGAAAATCTTCTTCGTAGGAAGATGAATATTTGTTAAATCATTGTAACACTTCCAATTTGTGTTTTCCCCAAATATTGTATTATAAAGATGTTCAAACATACAAAAAAGTTGAAAAAAATATGGTCTACACCTGAATTCAATACAGTGCCATAGTTGTTTCTCTCTTCTCTCTCTTTCTCTCTCTCTGTCTCTCTCTCTCCTTCTTTCTCTCTCTCTCCTTATATATATATATATATATATACACACACATATATATAATTTGTGTGAAATATTTAAAGTAAATATTAGACATCTTGACACATCCTTAAATATTTCAATGTACATCACTAAGGAAGTTGTCCAACATAACTAAAACTTAAAGAAAATTAATATGTGATAAAAATATCACCGAATGTCCAATTTGTTTCAAAAGTTATTTCTATAGCTTAAGAAACAAAAACAGTAAAATGGGATCTAACCAAGATTCCAAGCTCAGTTTTAATCAATGTCCTATGTAATTTCAAAATACTATCTTGGAAGGCAAAAAAAGTTCATTAATCATCATTCCACTAACTCAGATTTGGAATAATTGAGTCTAGATTAGTATGAGGCTTCCCTTGGTATTGTCTTAAAGAAAATGTTTACTAATCAAATTAGTGGAAGAATATTATGTTGAATAGAACCATTTCAAAATTCCTAAGTACATGAATTTGTCATTGAAGGCTTCTAGCAGAAAACTGCTCTCAGGGAAAGAGAATGCTATGCAAAAATGCACTGTCTAACATATAGTGTGTGGTCAGTAAATATTTTTTGACTACATTAATAAATGAAATACTGGAGACCTAAATACAAACAGCATCAGCATCAACCTGGGAACTGGACAGAAATGCAAGTTCTTGGTCCTCAGCCTCCACCTACAAAATCAAAAACTCGAGGCAGAGCCCAGCTTCTGTGTTTTAACAAGCTCTCCAGGTGATGCTGATGCTGGCTAAGGTTTGAGAACAGCTGATGTAGAACAATTCCTGGTAAGTATCAAGATAGAAGTAGGGTCTTAGAAAAGAGAGTAGAGGTTATCGTTTTGAGATTAGGCAAGGGGGGAAAAGGTAAGTGGAATGATGAGCAGATGCTTAGCTAGAAGCCACTGAGGCAGCCTGCAGTCAGGTCCTCCATTGGGAGGTGACAAATAAAGAAGCCACCCTTCAATTACATTGCTTGTAATTATTTGGATCGAATGGTCTTGCTTTCACTCTTATTGTTGATGTGCGTTTTTTGGTGCATTTAAGGGTAGTTTTTATCCACAGAGGCTATCAGAATGTTTTATGTTTTAATTTTAATATCTGATGCTTTTAAAATTATATTTAAAAAAAACAAACAAACCTGGTTTTACCATAGGCTTCTGCGTTCAACTCACAAATGATATTGTTCTATCTATAAGTATAGCAAATGTTAGCAATCATTCTTTAAAGAACTTTAAATAATGTCTGGTCTCATTTACAAATTTAAACACCCTCTAATTAACATAAACTTAATGGACCAACATTTAAACATTTAATATTTACCTTTTTTTTTTAAATACTGCATAATTTTTCTAAAAAATTTCAACTTAACTGTGCAAGTCAAACAAAGTTTTTAAATTGGAGTTATTTTAAAAAGCAAAAGTATAATATAATTTTGGTCATGAGTATAAAACTGAAGTAAGTATTTCATAAACACTAAAAATCCATTTGAATGTGTTGATTATATGGCAAGGTAAAGCAATAGTTTAAAATTCCCCATCTTCTCCATAAGTCATTCCCTGATGATTCTTCTTGCAATTGCTTTCACTACTCCCAAATCTACATCTCCAGGCAGACCCTTGTAGTTGCTGCAGGATCTCTCTCTCCACAATGGCTATTCCAAAGATACTACAAGCTCAATATGTACACTTTGCTACACTTCATCCTTTTTTCCTAAACCTGCTCTTCAAAATGCATTTCCTGCCTTAGTTGGCTGAGAAAGAAACTTGGCATACAATCAATCACCACAGGACACCTCCTTGATATCTCTGATGTCCACCCCCTCCTGTGTAGCCCCAGCTTCAGCACTAGGTCAGCCCTCATTGCCTGGGCAATTAAAATAAGCCCCTTAGCTTGTGTCCAAGGTTCCAGTTGGCTGTTCTGTAATCCATGATTGCAGTGAGAGCAATCTTTCTAAAAAAGCAAATCTCATCATTCTCTCCAGGGCTGAAAATCTTTCCATGTCTCTTCATTGATTAACTGATAGAGTCTAAACTCCTTAGTTTGCCAAACCAGTCCCTGTTATCTCTCCAACCTTATTGATTGCCCGATCTTTTGCTCCTGGAATTATGCTTCAGTCAAGCTCAACTTCTTCAGATTCCCCTAATCGGCTAGTGAGAGGGATCATCAGTTCAAGAGGTCTCTATGAGAAGTTTTCTATTTTCTATTTTCATTTTGATGATTATTTAAAAATATAAGCATATTTTGAATCATCTGGGTCAGTAATTTTCAAGCTTTAGTACACATAGGACTCACCTGGAAATCTTGTTAAAGGACTAACTCTGTTCTGTGGTCCAAGGCATTTCAAATAAGCTTTTAGATGCTGGCAATGCTGCTACTCTGTGGACCACATTTTGTGTAATAAAGGTGGAGAATGATCACTTTCTAATTGAGTATTACCACAACATTGTCTCATTGTCATGGACTAATGAATAAAGAAGAGAGGCAGACTTAGTATTTGCAATAATGCATTAATTACAAATGAAGACCAAATGATGTCACACTTACTATATGAATAAAGATCTGGCAGTGATTCTAGTAAAAAAAAAAGTTGATAAAGGAATTGAATCATCATTTAGCACATAGTATAGGCATGTCAAGCTCAAAAGATTCATCATAACGATCATGACAATGCTATTTCAGCAGGAAATATGACTCATACCATTAAATTAATATTGTTATTTGGAATGATATTAGTTTTGTATTTTTCTGTATAATTAATTTATCCATCTGTTTTGGTTTTATAATTGTATGATAGCTATAAACATTAGGATGTATGCTTAGCATTATATTTCCACATAGTTGGGAAAACAATTTAAATCATCGCCAGGGTATAAGAGAAATTTATTCCCTTAAAATAGCTCTAAATACTACACAATTTTGAGAAACACTGGACTAAGCCCAGTCATGCGTCTGCCTCTGCTCCTATTGTCATTTCTGCCTGGAGTACCCTTCTTTAATCCCTAGCCAACCTTGTCACCCTGCCATGTCTACTTAGCAAACAGCTACTTCTCCATATGGCTCCTTTTCAGAGACTCATTGTCAATTTTATACCCAAACTGTGCCTTATCCTAATTTCTTTCATAAGATCTATAACACTTCACCGCACACTTGACTGCGTGCGTTTGCTTACTTTGTTGGATGTCTGCTCTATTCCAAGGACAAAGGTCTTGTCTTCTTTGTCTTATTTATACTTTATCAGTGCTTAGCATAACATACTTGCTCAATAAATGTTTTCTGAATGCATGGATAGATGTAAAACTTGGCTTGATCCTTTCTAGAAGAGTGCGTGATTGTATCTGTGGGTGAAAAAAATTAAGAGTATAAAATAATTGTAGTATTTTTCTATGTGTACTTTGATTTCAATATGGTAATTCAGAAGCCTTACTTGTCTCCTACAGAATCTGCTGAAAAGGTTGTATTTTTGCTAATTTTCCAGAGGTCTGCTTTTTGAGGTCAAAGCTTAGAGAGTTTTCAAATAACACAAAAAGAACATTGTGATTACATTTTGGTTGCTGCATCATCAGGACTAAAAATAGAATGGAAAGACTGAAAAATCTTTACTCAAATGGCCAGCCAAAGTATAGTTAAACATATGGGTGAGCTGGAATTGTCGCTGACTTTCAACTTTTAGTTATTTAGCATAAATTCTGCAGTGCATAGAGTCTCATGGCCCCAATTTTCTTGTGTTTTGGGTTTGCCATTCAATTTTGGTTAGTGTCTTCATTGGAGCTGGATGAGGGAGTGAAGCTGTTTGCCTTTAAGAACAGGACAAAGCCTGAGGTATATTTGGTTTTATGTACTAATGATACTGATTTTCTGGCCTAAATATAGAAAGAGTCCTACTTCCTAGTAAGATTTTCTCTGAATTAATCTGGATGATGGACAGTGTGGGGTTAGGGTCGGGGTTGGGATGAGGAGCTGGGGACCCAAAATGGTTTCCATCCAATTCTGTCCCTCATGTACAAACATGACTGTACTACTATACACATACTCTTTGAGAGAATGGCTTTGATGGAACAAAGATGGGCTGGCACAGTACAGAACTAGATTTTTATTTTATGTGCGTAGCTGCTGCCACTTCAATATCAGAACAAGATTCTTTTGACCCTAGAAGCCATAGAAACTTGTATAGCTCAGTCATTTTGGAGGATAATTAATTCACTTGTGGCTTTAACTGAGCATTTCTCTACTTAGAATAAATAATCTAAGAAGGAGATTTCTCTTCCAACTCCTTTAGAATTACTTACGTTACTCTCTAGCCGTATCAAACTATACTCATGAGTATCTTATTCTTCTTGGACCCCTCTTCCTGGAATGTCCATCCCCATCTGTGATGGTGAATTTTAAGTCAACTTGATGGGTCTAAGATGCCCAGATAGCAGGTAAAACATTATTTCTGGGTGTGTCTATGAGGGTATTTCTGGAAGAGATCAGCACTTGAATTGGTGAACTGAGAAAAATAGATGGCCCTTCCCAATGTGGTGGACATTATATAATCTATTGAGGGTGGAAATAGAAAATAAGTTAGAGGAAGGTTGAACTTGTTCTCTCTCTTCTCCTTCCCCAGGACTCGGTTGAGACTTACACCATTTCCCCCTCCCTAGTCGTCCCTCCCTCGCTCCTCAGGCCTTGACCTCAGACTGAATTACACCACACGCTCATCCTGGCAGATTATCGGTCGTCTCAGCCTCCTCATCATGTACGACAATTCCTATAACAAAACTCCGCATATATATTATTGGTCCTGTTTCTAGAGAACCCTGACTAATACACCGTCCAAGGAAAAATCAGTTTTTCCAAACCCTATCCAGATATAACTTTCTTCAGAAAACTTCCCAGCCATCACCAGGGAGTCACCCACTTTCTCTTCTATGCCAGCCTTACATCTTGTGTGAGCTTCATGGAGGTATGTAATAGACAACACTCTATTTGTTAACCTGATCTCAGTAGGGAAGAAACAGATACATATATACATGTGGAATCTTAAACTCATGGTACAGTGGAAAGGGCACTTAATTAAGAGTCAAAACATGTGGTTTCAAACCCTCCTTCTTCATATGGCCAAGTAGAGAAATTTCCCTTCTGTACACTTAAAGATTGGTCTTCCACAGTTTATTTTTGTCTTTGGGAAAAGAGAATCCATTTGTATGCCTACTGTCTCCACCAGGCCTTGTCACACAGTAAGCGTGTGTTCAAATATTCATTATGTTGAGTTAAATGTGACATTCTTATTATGCACCAACACTGGCTCTGTGTTTCACACACAGGAGCTTGATCCAAAATCGCAGGCCCTTTTCCATTTGGTAAAGAGGAAAACACACAAACTGAAAACAGATTCACCCTATTTATTTTCTGATATGTCAGAAAATTGTCCAACCCACATGTCAGAGAAGTAGGGATATTTAACATCACTGCGTATTTTACTGACTTTAGCATTGTACTTTCAAAGGAATTGGGATAGCCTTCTAGACTTTATTTTCCTTGATGTCTTAGCTCTACCTGTACATCGTGTTCATTTCTAAATGGACTCTTCTCCTGGGAATCCCATTTTGGAGATAGATATCTAAACCACAATCTGCATTCTGAACATCTTAAATGCCTACGCACTAACCACAGCTGTTTGTTTATTCCCTGTTTCAACAGGGACAAATATAGTCACTAATTTTTGCCTTTTAAGGTAACAACCCAATTTAATACTTGGAAGGAGGGGTAAGCCATCATAGTCATAGGAGAGACAAAAATACAAACTATCATAGCAGTCTGTGTTCTTTGAACATTCACACTGAAGACTAAAACCATGTTTACACAACATTATTTAAGGGAATAGGAACAATTTTGTGGTAGACAGTATATCTAAATGATTGCTTTTTTAGGCAGCTTTTGAAACTTTATCATGTACTGTGGTTCATCAAAGCTCAGTTTATATTGTCTTTACCCATATGTTGTTGCCAGAAATTCAAAGTACTCTCCAGGAGGGAAGTGCCCCCCCCTTCTTTTTGGTTATGGGACATGATTGGAGGTCATATAATGAGTATTTTCATATTTATCAAGTGACTCCACATGGTACAGTCCTGACTATATTTCTCTGATACCAATTTTTATTCATGGTAGTTTTGGGAACTGGTATGGCATTCCTTGAGTGATAATTATACCTTAATGTTTGTCTAGATCTTTATATTTTGCATATTTTATCTTTAATCTTCTGTATTACTCAGAACCCTTTCAGTTGCAACTGACAAAAACCAGCTTGAACTAGTATAAGCATTAAAGGGGAATCTTTTTGGGGAAGGTAAGGGCTTAATTGAAAATTTCAGTGATAGATCTGACTTTAAATCATGGCAAGGAATAAGGTGTTTTCTATATCTATCTCTAACTCTAAAACTCTCAGTTCAGCTTTTCTCTCTGATAATTCAAAGTCAGCCAGCTTTGGCTTCACATGTTTCTTGCTAACTTAGAGGAGACATCCTCTGTGGGTTCATAGAGCAAAGCTCAAAGAAAGGCTTCAATTGGCCCTTTGTGGGTCATATGCCTCCGGGACCAATCATAGTAGAGAAAGGGGTGAGGTATTCTGATTGGCCAGATTATTGTCACTTGTGGACTGGAAACTGGTGGGACCCTAAGAAATCTACCAGTGACTCAGAACTACACGGGGTAGGGGGGTTTGGTTGCCTGAGAGACAAAGGATTCCTAGGAATTGGACATTAGCTGTCCACCCTGTTATCATAAATATTATGAGAGGTATTGTTTTTCCTATTTTAGAGTCTCAGAGAGATTTATTTTCCAAAATTCATACAGCTAGTAAGTAGCTACCATAAATCTTCTAATCTATTTTGTTCCTTTTGCTGATCTTCAGATAAGGGAACACATTAACCACTTTTTAAAAATTCCTCCTTCTGTTTGAAAGGGACACATAAATAGCACATAAAATTACCATCTCAAAGTAAAAGAATAATTTGGTTCTCTTTATGACCTAGGAAGAAATCTGGAATATTCTGCAAGTGGTTGAAAATGACAACAAAAGGTCATTTTAAATATAGAACAACACTGTAAAAAAAGAAACACCAAAATGTACAAATATTTTGCACAACTTTTCTATTTATTGGAAATATTCTGTAAAAAAAATAGTTATAATTTCAAGTTTTACTGTTGGTATTGTTTTAAAATCAATTTGAATAACATCACCAGAAAAAAAAAAAGTCCTTTAAAAAAATAGTACAATGTCCTTTTAAAAATACTATTGCATTGATATCATTTTCCCATGAATATTCTTCTGGGATATCTGGGGAGGGTTGCAGAGAGAGCTGGGCCAAAATGACAGGAGGGAAAGGGCAGAAGCAGCTTAAGAAAGCATCTTTTTTGTTAAAGGATGGCTTCATGAAGGTCTGGTCACAGGGAATCTCAGCTCCAAGAGAACAACGGAAGAGGTTAAGCGATGTCTTGTCAAAAAGCTAAGTGTATGCACCTGACTTGTAATCTCTGCTCCCAGAGACAAGAAGTAACCCAGTGGATTGTTCTTCCCCAAATCCTAGAATCTCCCAAAGCCTATGTCGTGCAGGGGATCCTGCCGACTTCGCCATGTGTCATGCAGGGCGTCCGGTGAGGTCTCTGCTCCCGCTCCCCACATAAGAACGCAGGACATGGTGAGGCCAAAAAGGAACACCCACGGAGCCATAGGTAGGGGAGTCATACTACTATATTGTCACTGGCGGCTGGGTTGGAGACACAGGAACCAGGAGCCACACAATTCTCAACCCTCACTGTGCTGCTTGCAGACTCAGCCACCATCTTCTTGCTAGCTCCCCCTTTTTTTCTGCTAGCGTAGCCACGGCAGTTATATTCATGGCTAATGGCTCACTGGTTACAGCTGACGGCCAACTAGCCACAGCTGATGGCCATTTGATCACAGTCGATGGCCATTTACTACCTGAGCCAGCACCTTTCTATGTGAGGCTGAGAGCCTGGAAACTGCTTTTTGGGGCTCTGTCCCCACAGCCTAATTATAAAGAAATCTTTAAATATTCAAATTTAACATTGATTATTGTATAATTTCATTATTAACTTTTCTTGCTTTAAAATGTTTCCTAACAAACTTCAGGAGCATCAAGATATCCCCTCAAGAAACATAGGTTGAAGTTAATAAAACTGGAGGAAGTCATTGATAGAAGTTTTGTGAAGAAAATAGATAAGAACACTAGTATTAGATTAGGATGAGAGAGAAAAAAAAGTGTAACTCCCTGAAGTGGGCTGACAATGTTGATTGTAAAGAAAAATTTGTTAGGCTTTATGGAAAACCTTATTAAATAAACAAACCAAGAGAAATGGTAAGTATATAGCTTTAGGGAAGCAAATTCATGTATCATATGTCATGAGGTCTGATAAAGGAAAAAAAATGACCATAACTTAGAAAAGTTCCGTAAGCAGTAAAAGCTTTTAACCACATAATTAAGAGGCTTCTCAAAAAGATAGCCTAGTACTTAAAATAGTCTTCTGCCTTCTTACTGTAAAGATGAGACAATGTTTTTGGTGTTAAGAAAAACAGACACATGAAAATTTTAAAATGTTACGTGTGTTTAAAGTAAACACTATTTTGAAAATCAGTTTGGGGTGGAGGTTGGGGACAATACACTGACCCCATGTTCTCTGTAGAGATTTGACAACAATGCAAATTTATATTCAACAATAAATAACAGCTGTATTAATTTAAATACTTTCAAAATCTCCATGAATATACGAGGTCTGACAATTAAGTTCGCGAACTCATCCTAGAAAAAGTACTACATACCTCATTGCTGAATATCACTATGGTCATGTTCAAAGTACTCCCCTTGGGAAGCTATGCATCGATGCCAGTGCCTAGTCCGCCCTTCAAAGCGATTTTGGAACTCTTCTTCTGGAATGGCCATCAGAGCTGTTGTCATATTACCCTTGATATCCTGAATGTCATCAAAATGTCTTCCAGTCAATATTTCCTTTATCTTCAGGTAAAGAAAGAAGTCGCTGGGGGCCAGATCAGGTGAGTAGGGAGGGTGTTCCAATACAGTTATTTGTTTACTGGCTAAAAACTCCCTCATAGACAGTGCTGTGTGAGTTGGTACATTGTCGTGATTCAAGAGTCATGAATTGTTGGCAAAAAGTTCAGGTCGTCTAACTTTTTCACGCAGCCTTTTCAGCACTTCCAAATAGTAAACTTGGTTAACTGTCCAGTTGGTACAAATTCATAATGAATAATCCCTCTGATATCAAAAAAGGTTAGCAACATTGTTGCAACAAGTTCACGAACTTAAGTGTCAGAACTTCATAATTTGACTTTAAATAAGGAGTAGGTTTTTTATACTAATCTTGGTTATTTTATCTTTTCAGTCTTTTCAAAATATTTCTAAAATATCTTACTTTTTAGTAGCTAGTGGTAATCTATGCCAGCTCTTCTTGTATAAATCAGATCAATTTTTATTTTCAGTATCAGAAGGGAGAAAAATCTACAGTGCCAGAGATTAAAATTTTTAAGAAGTTTATCATCTCAATCTTATTTTTGGATTCTCTCTTAATTCTTACATTCTTCAGCCAGAGAGTTACTCACTTACATTACAAACAGAGAGTTCTTTGCTGCCTAATACTACCCAGCTTAATCATGCAACTAGGAACTAGCTGACAAATACAGCAAGTGGTGCACCTAGAAAGGGAACAGCATTGGCAGAGGGATCCTGAGAATATGCTTACCTGAAGCTCAGTGCTTCCCTTTATTTATAAACTTTCAACTCACTGATTTTCAGATAGGGAAAGAACCTTATTCCAGATCCTTATTGGAACACAGTGTTGGACATCATTTGTACAAATTGCTATGGACTAACAAAAAATAAACTCTCATAGGCTTCTTGGTATTTCAACTGTTTGAAAATAGAGGAGTTTCTCTATTTCCTAAGGGATGCAGGGAGAAGAGCTTGTGTGTATTTGAGGAATTGGGCAGCCAGACGTACTCTGTGAACCACCCTCGAGCTACACTGAGAAGATTGTGTTCAATTTTACAAAACTGGAAAACCTTTCAAGCTTACAGCTCGTAAACAAACATGTTGACACTGGCAGTTGCTTCCAACTTACGTGAAAATTCACAGTGACTCTGACATCTTTTGCAGTAGAAGCAGCTATTTTTAAGAACAAGAGCCTACTAGTTTTTTTGCAAACACGAGGTATGCTTGTTGCTATCAGCTACATCCTGCAACGGTTACAAACTTGTTTTTTGTCTTGTTTGGTAGGTAGGTCTTGTCTCAATTATGATCCTGTAGCCTTTGCTCCAGATTCAGGTAAAGATTGGGAACAAGGAAAATGATGCTTTGTTTCGAGCTGTCTTCTGTCTCTCTTTGTGTTTCTATTTCACCATCCATAAAAACATTTCAGGCATTTTCACAGCAGTTAACCAATTTCAAACCCCCTTCAGGGCACAGACTAAAGAAGCTATACGCATTTTAAAATTATTTTTATCAGCTTTGCCATTTGGCAAAGCTTTTTCATTTTAGCAATTTTTGTGAGAGCTTAAATGTAATAATGCATTTTACATAATAGTGCTCAATTATTATTATCTACTATTTATTCAATGATCTCATGCTAGCTTATAAACACTAATTGAGATTTTCAAAGCCCTGTGAAGTGCCAAGTACAAGGGCCAGGTTGTATTTAGACACTTAGTTCTCTAAATGCTGCTTTGAAGTCTTTGAATATTACAGTAGTGGTGATAACTCATGTTGTTATCTGGGAAACTTGAAATAGGCTCATTTTTATCTTGTTCTCATGGTTTTCAAATAAAATTTTTATTCATGATTTCTGAAACAAACCACAGGAAATTTGACTAAGTAGTTTTGACTTAGAGTTGACACGACATCTTTAAGAATATTTAGATCAGCAAGACAGTCATGTTGACATTTCAGTCGGCTGCAACTACAGCAGTGATACACCTCATTATTCTCACTACAGTATTTTCCACAGCACCAGCCTACAAGAATTCAAACTCTGGCCCATAGAGTACACTGATCTCACAAAGATTTATCATGAGCCTAGCTCTTCTTTTTCACACCTTCTCTGATTCTCTCTTTTGAACTTAACTTCCCTTCCAAATTCAAAGTATAGAATAGAGCTATGGGCTGGTAATCCAGAAGCCAAGGGTCTTCCAAGTACGAGTGTGTGACTTAATGAATTAATTTCACTTCTTTAAAATTGTTTTGCATAGCAAATGCAAGCAAAATAATACCTACCCTACTAGTTCTCAATATTGTGGCCATTATAAAGTGAGATAATATGCATAGTTGTTACTTTTTGGAGTTTTGTGCTTAGTTCATATCCATTCAATAAATACTTATTCAATGCCTATTATGTGCCATGCTTTGTTCAAAAGGCTGGGAAAGTAGCAGTGAATAATCTAACAAATAAACACACAAATAGTTGTTCTCATGGAGCATATATTCTAGTGGGCAGGGGGAGATAAATAGTAAAAATATATAATGTATTAGATGGTGATAAGTATTATGGAGGATCCTGATTAAATACAAGTTCTACCACTCATGAGTTATGTAGCCTTGGGAAAATTATTTGACCTCATTATACCTCAGTTTTTTAATTTGTGAAATGGGAAAATAATACTACTTACATTTTTGAGAATTTCACAAATTATCACAAATAGTCCAGTTTGATATTCTAATAAGATTTAGTGAATCCCA
This sequence comes from Rhinolophus ferrumequinum, assembly GCF_004115265.2. NCBI lineage: Eukaryota > Metazoa > Chordata > Mammalia > Chiroptera > Rhinolophidae > Rhinolophus > Rhinolophus ferrumequinum. The sequence goes on along the minus strand of NC_046294.1, from coordinate 70,592,329 downwards.
ATAAAATTTACCATTATTATTTTTTATATTAAATTTTATTGGCGAACATTGGGGAACAGTGTGTTTCTCAAGGGCCCATCAGCTTCAAGTCGTTGTCCTTCAATCTAGTTGTGGAGGGCACAGCTCTGCTCCAAATTCAGTCACCGTTTTCAACCATCCCATGTGGGAATCGAACCGTCAACCTTGTTGTTAAGAGCTTGCGCTCTAACCAACTGAACCATCAGGCTGCCCCTCGGGAAGCTCAGTGACAGCAACTTCTCTTCAGTCTACTTCTGGAGGGTGCAGCACAGTGGCCCATGTGGGAATCAAACCGGCAACCTTATTGTTCAGAGCTCACGCTGTAACCAACTGAGCCATCTGGCCACCCCCTACAGTTATTATGATAACAAGAAAGCAAAGAGACTTGCTATGACAAACATCTAGTAATTCTTAGAAACGAGATTTGAAATCCTGCAGTCTGACTTAAACTTCCTGGGTTTACCTAATACCTACATTACTTCCCACCAATAGCTAAGGGCTTCCCATGTGTAATCTCATTGAATCCACACAAGAACCCTATAAAATAAGAAACATTAATGTTCCCCCTTCACAGGCTCCTTCTCTGAGCTCATGCATTACTATTACCAGCTGGGCAGTTTTCTCTTCCCAGAGACCTGAGTCCCTGCTATGTCGGTCCTCTCCTCCAAGTTTTAGGTGCCAATTACCCCAAACTTTTCTCTTTGGACCCATTCCATTGAGATGATAGGGCTTCCTGAAGTTGCTAGCTATATGTAACCTCAGTGTCTTCTTTTCAGGTTTTCAATTGTCCAATAACTATTTAATCAATTGCAACAGAGAACTTAACAAAATTTCTGTTGAAATACATATTATGGTTTTAGTTTTCCTGTTTCAACTCAGACTGGTTCTGTACTTAGTACCAAAAGTACTCCCCCCAAAAACCTCACAAATATAGAATTTTAGGATTGTCCTTGAATGAATGCTAAGTTCATTGCCAATAAGAAAGTAATCCATGGCATGCAGTGCCAAGTGCCATCACAACTAATTAAGTTAACCCCTGATGTTGACTGTGATGAAATGCTAACTCAAGGAAATGTCCCACACTTTCTCACATTATAGTGCTTTACATGGATGGCACATGATTTACGAGGTTGGACAATTAAGTTTATGAACTCATCCTTGAAAAAGTGCTACATACCTCCTTGCTGAATATCACTATGGTCACCTTCGAAGTACTCCCCTTGGAAAGCTATGCACTGACACCAGCTCTTAGTCCACCCTTCAAAGTAATTTTGGAACTTTCTTTCTGGAATGGCCATCAGAGCTGTCATCATATTACCCTTGATGTCCTGAATGTCATCAAAATGTCTTCCTTTCAATATTTTCTTTACCTTCAGGTAAAGAAAGAAGTCATTGGGGGCCAGATCAGGTGAGCAGGGAGGTGTTTCAATATAGTCATTTATTTACTGGCTAAAAACTCCCTCACAGACAGTGCCCTCTGGGCTGCGGCATTGTCGTGATACAAGAGCTATGAATTGCTGGCAAGCAGTTCAGGTCCTTCTCGTCTAACTTTTTCACATAGCTTTTTCAGCACTTCCAAATAGTAAACTTGGTTAACTGTTTGTCCAGTTGGTACAAATTCATAATGAATAATCCCTCTGATATCGAAAAAGGTTAGGAACATCGTTGCAACAAGTTTGCGAACTTAATTGTCACCAGTCCCCTATATATGGGGTAGTTTTCAATTTTTCACTATAATGATACCATAATAAACATCTACATGTTATATCTGTATCATATATATATATATATACGTATATATATATACATACATATATATCTTTTTGCATTAGTATAAGTATTTCTTTAGAATAAATCATTAAAAAGTAATGGCTAATGATGTTGAGAAGTTATTTCTGGCAGTGGAATTGTGGGTGATTTTTATTTTCTCCTTTATAATAGTCTATATTTCTGATTTCTTTTAAAATAGGAATTTTTACTTTTGTGATAAGAAAAAATGAAGTTATCCCGTCCCCCAATTAACGCTATTAAATTTGCCACTATCACAGCACAAGTGTACTTTGCTGTGATTTAATCAGACTTACAACAACTATCAGCTGTACAATAATCAAGATAACTCATTAAGTTAGCTGAACTGATTGCTATAGTTCATTTGTTTGATCAATTCTTTCTTCTCAAGGGTGAAAGTAATTTTCAGATAATCTGAAAGCAATTCATGAAATCATAGCCTCTCCAGGTTAAAAGGGACTGTAAGTGTCCTAAAGAAGACCTCAATTTTAATATTAAAATATATATGATGCCTATACTGTAATAAGTAGTTAAATATTTAATATGTTAAATATTAACAGATCCTCAAGGCCCTTTAGTCTTCATACCCTGCTGTTTTTCTAAGCAAACTCAACCAAAACAAAAACTTCAATAATCAATTATAAAGCATTACTCAAAATTTTAACTGCAGCCTAGAATTCTCCTCTGATCTCAGATAGGTGGTTTAAGAAAACAAGAATAGGATTTGCATTGGAATGACCAGGACACAGGTTGCAAATATAATAAAACTGGATCAAGATTAGAGGCATCACTCTATATCTAGCCCCTGCAGAAGCAGAAAGTGATGCCTAGGCTGGAGGCAGAATGGAGGAGGGGAACAGGTGTGATCTCAGATGAGGTCCTGGAAAATCCATACCATTTAATATGCTTATAATTGGGTGAGTGGTGGGGCATTAGATGGAGAACTCAAGACCAGGATATTGCATAACTCTTTCATGAACAGCAACAGTGAGATACCTGAACGCTAAATCAAAGCCTGGAAGTCATCCAAAGCCTGCAGACCAGTGTCTCCACAGACGGCACTGTGTGTTGCCAAAAGCCATCACACTGATTGTTTGATTCTTCCTCCAGGGTCCTCAAACACACCTAATCAGCAGTTGAAGGTGGAAATGGAAAGCCCCAGAACCAGTAATTACAGGACAGCGGCAGAGTGGAAACCCTTTCCACAGTACTTCTCACTTTAGTGAATGACATCTGATTGGACAAGCCAAAAAATTAGGAATACTACAAAAATATTTCTGGATAACTATTACATTCCCCAAATGTTCATAATTTGTTCTTTTGTTCTTTCTCTGTACACACACACACACACACACACACACACACACACAGAGTAAGTTGTATACCGGATGCTGATTCACCCTTGAATACTTCAGTCATTATTTCCTAAAGTCACAGGAATTCTTTCACATTAAGAAGCACATCATCAAAATCAGGAAATTACCATTGATACAACATTATTATCTAATCCACAGGCCTTATTCAGATTTCCTCTCAGGCCTTAATAATATCCTTTATAAAAAGGAAATATCCAAGATCATGTATTGTATTCAGTTGTCATTTCCCTTTAATCTCCTTTAATATGGACTACTTCCTGAATCTTTCTTCGTATTTCATAACATTGATATTTTTAAAGGCTATATATCAGTTATTGTTCTTATTGTGGTAAAATAATAAAATATGTAATTTATTATCTTTACCATTTTAAGTGTAGAGTTCAATAGTGTAAGTATATTCATATTGTTCTGCAACAGAGCTCTAGAACTTTTTCATCTTGCAAAACTGAATCTTTATACTCATTAGACTCTAATTCCCTTCCCCCTTTCCCTAGCTCTTGGCAACCACCTTTCTACTTCCTGTTACTATTATTTTCACTGCTTTATATACTTCATATGAGTGGAACCATTCAGTATTTGTTCATTTGTGACTGGCTTATTTCACTTAGCATAATGTCCTAGAGGTTCATTCATGTTGTTGCATGTGACAGGATTTCCTTCTGCATAATATTCCACTGCATGTATATACCACATTTTCTTTATCCAGTTATTCATTGATGGACACTGTTTGCTTCCACCTCTTGGGTATTGTGAATAATGCTACAATGAATATGGATAAAGTATCTTCAAAATCCTGCTTTAAATTGTTTTGGGTATATTCCCAGAAGTGGGATTGCTGATAATATCATAATTCTATTTTTAATATTTTGATAAACCTTATTTTGAGGAACTTCTTTTGAGAAACATTATATTCTATAACGGCTACACCATTTTACATTCCCAACAACAGTGAAAGGTTTCCAGTTTCTCACATCCTCACCAATACTTCTTACTTTCTATTCTTTTGATAGTGGCCATTCTATTAGATTTAAGGTGATATCTCATTGTGGTGTTGATTTGGATTTTTTCCTATGATTAGTAATGTTGTGTATCCTTTGATATACTTGTGGGCCATTTGTATATCTTCTTTGGAGAATTATCTATTATTTAAGTCTTTGCCTATTTTAAAATGGGATTTTTGTTGTTGAGTTGTAGGAGATCCTTATATATTCTGGATATTAATCCTTATCAGACATATGATTTACAAATATTTTCTCCTATTCTATAGGTTGGCTCTTCACTCTGCTGATTGTTTTCTTTGATGTGCAAAAGCTTTTAAATTTGATGTAGTTTATGTATTTTTTCTTTTGTTGTCTGTGCTTTTGGTGTCACAGCCAAGAAATCATAGCCAAAGTCAACGTCCTGAAGATTTCACCCATGTTTTCTTCTAGGCGTTTTATAGTTTTAGGCCTTACATTTAGGTCTTTAATCCATTTTGAGTCATTTTTTGTATATGTATACAGTTAAGGGTCCAAATTCTTTCTACTGTTTGTGTATATCCAGTTTTCCCAGCACCAATTGTTGCATATCACAAAACTGATGTTGGATTCTTCTCAGTCAATTAGTTCATTTCTGATGATGTTAGCTTTTATCGTTTGGTTAAGGTAGAGTATCTGCCAGGTTTTAGGAGTCATCATTTGACAACTTGTTTTCTTTCTTCCTCTATATCCAGTCTATGACTTCCTCTTGTGGATTTTACTATCTAAATATTTCTCAAAACCCATCTGTTTTTCTTCTGTGTTTTTGATCTAGTCTCACTGACCTCCACTGCCCCAAACATGTTATCCTCTTTGCTGGGAGCGTTTTTTCTCATCATTTTGGTCTTCTGAGTCCTACTCCTTCCTTTGATTTCAGCTCAAACATCACCTCCTTCAGGAGGCCTCCCCAACCTTCCAAAATAGCTCATGTCCCTTACTTTACATTCTCAGAGCACTGTATGCCTTTCCTACGCATGACTTGCTATGGTGGCAGATTTAGATTTTTGGGTTTGTTTTTTGCATAACTTGGATAAACATCTATCTCCTTGATAAATGGCAAATTCAATGGCAGTACAAATTGTTGCCTGTCTTTGTGTCAGCACAAAGTGTTTGGCTAATAACCTTCATAAACAAGAATCTAATAATAGTCGTAAGAATAATAACATCAGTGTTGAGTATTTACTATTTTCCAGGAACTCTGCTAAGTTCTCATGATCTCTATATTATCTCAGAAAAGCAAATGTGAAGGAAATATAGTTCATGAACACAATTTCTTTGAATGTTAATGAATTTTCCATTTATATAATCTTTTATAAATTATACAATTATTATGTCTGCTTTTGGTAACTTATTAAGTAAAATATATTACACAATAAGGAATCTACAATTTAAAAAAAGATATAATTCCTTTGGGTGATACAGACGGTCCATGTGACAGATTACCTTATTGGTACCAATCAGAAAATTCCAGACAGACTGATTAAGAGTACATTCCTGGAGACATCTGAAACTGCTGTTAGATCAGGTGTTAACTCAGTGTCATGGGCTTTAGCACAAGTGACTCCATTTTAAGCCTGTGGTTTTCTCTTTAACATCATTTTGCTGCTTTAGAATTTGTTTGCTGTAGTGGTCATCAACGTGCAATTCAGTTAATGGCATGTATTGTCTGAGTTGAAGGCATAGAGAGTTAATCTTTTAGCATAGGTTGTACTGAGGATAACTAGTAAAAGTTTGCTCATATACCTATAATTTATAATAGAAAAAAGAGGTGCATCTGGAGTTCAAATATCTAATATCAAGGTACTTGGTAAGATCCAGCTGATTGAGTAAATATTTCATTACTGAAAAAAAAAACAGGAGTACTATGGTTTTATAGATACAGAGAGTAAGTAGTCTGGTTATCTACATAAACTAAGAACTGCCTGAATTTGTATTGTCTCAAAATAACACGTGGTTTGGAATCTGGTTTAACCACCTTGTCTGTTTAAAGAGATTTACAAAGCTTTGGCAATGTCAAGGCACGGGCCTGCGTTCTGGGGATCAACCTTCCCTTTAGGATGTGTATACAAACTTTTTATGGAATAGGGGGAAAAACTTCTTTTATCTATGAACCTCACTGAATAAAATTTTATGTTTAGCCAGAACATGAAGGAGAATACTGAAGTGCAGCCAATTGATTCAAAGTAGAAATGATGCTGTACCTCAGTTCCTGAGAGCAATAAACTAAGAAGCTTCGTTATAACGGACAAAAGATAAGACATGTTAAAAAAAATTTTTTTTAAGTATACTGTGCTATATGTTTGAATTACAGAGTTAAGAAAAAACTAAAATTTTGTTATCATATAAGTATTTATAAATGTTACAGAAAATAGAGAAGCAAAAAGTAAAAACATACGCATATGTCGTATATCTTTACACACACACATGCACATAAATTTCTTTTACAAAAAATGGAATCAACTAGACAGAGGGTGCCAAAAAATATATACGCATTTTAAGAAAGGAAAAAACTGTGTTAATTGTAACACTCAATATATACCGATAACAAAAGATGAATACAAGTCACGTTTGACTTCTGCAATTACAAGAGGTGCTGAAAGTGGTTACCATCAGTGTCCAGACACTTCTGATTACGGCAAACTACTGTTTGAGCAACATTGACCAAAGTATCCACTTGTACACATTTTTTGGCACCTCTGGTATACAGTGTATATTAAATTGCTTTTGTCACTAAACCTTCTATCACTAATCTTCTATGATTTAAAATATTCATCTATAAGATTTGTTTTAAAACTAATTTTTTTTAAAGCAGCATAACCCTCTTATCTATTAGGTAGTCAGGTTTTAAATTTAACTTTGAATAATAAAACAGCATAACTGAGCTGATTTAATTAGAAAAGGGACTGTAGTCCAGAAGATGGCAACACTAGAGCTCCGGGGTACTTGTGCAAGTTCCTATAGCACATTCCCCAACTTCCTTTCAAATGGCTACAGAGTATCCATAATATCGCCACATCATGATTTATCAAATATATCCATTATCGTTGAGCATCATGTTGCTCCAAGCATTTCCTTATCAAGTACAGCACTGCAAACAACACCGCTGCAGGCAAATTTATAAGCACATCCATCATCGTTTCTTTGGAGTAATTTCCTGAAAGTGGAATTCCTGGGTGAAAAGTTACGTACTTTTATAAAGGTTTTTTTTAACATGGATTGCCAAATTGTCCCCCAGGAAGGACTTTTAAAAAAAAAAAATCCATATATGGTCTCAACAATACTGTTGGAGAGTTTCATTTCAGCAGAACATTTTTGAAACTTAATGAAAAGGATGAAGTTTTGATAAATGCTAAAACATGAATGAACTTTCAAAACACTATGCTTAGTGAAAAAAGTGAGTCACAGAAGACTGCATGTTGTATAAGCCCATTTACATAAAATGTCCAAAACAGGCGAATCCCTGGAGAGAGAAAGTAGATTAGTGACTGTGTGAGGCTAGGGAGAATGAGGAATGGAGAGTGACTGTTCATGGTGCATGGTTTCTTTCGAGGACAATGAAACTGTACTAAAATTAGACACTAGTTATAGTTGCAAAACTCTGTGACTACACTGGAACCACTGAGCTGTGCACTTTAAAATGGTGACCTTTATCTCAGTAAAGCTATTATTAAAAATTAGAAAACTTCATCAATGAAAGAGAAAAATGGTAGCTGTAGTAATTGGTGGTCAATTAATCGTGATATTGTACTTTTCTGTTTCCATATGTATTGGGCATTTGTATTTCTTTTATGAGTTATGTCTCTTTTTTCTTTTTAAAAAGTATTCATAACTTTCTTAATGATTTGTATACTTCCTTATCAAGTAGGATAATAACATCTGTCTTTTAATATGTGCCTTTCTAAATACAAAATTTAAAAACTCTTTCTACTTATACTGTTTTTAAATTTAATATTCTGCGCACCATGATACCTATTTCATGTCAGTAAGAGGCTAAAACGGGATCTTAATACCTTAATTTAATTCTAGAATCCCCACAGTTTTGATAATTCTTTGGGAAGTGAGAAGTAAAAGATACTGATTTAGCTGAATTAGTTTCAGTGTTAGAGGTATCACAGTCTAAAGTTGCTGGCATTTGCTCAACCCCTAAATTAAATAGGATGTTAAATGTAGCTCTGGAAGGAGCTCAACTTGGCAAGTGCCCTAACAATACAGATCGGTTCATAACACACTTCGGAAAATTAGAAAATGCAGAAAACAATTGTTGGCACTAAATGGAAGATGTCATGGGTTATTTTATGATGCAGTAACATTTAATTCCATACTTCATGGTAAATTAATCAAGGACTAAAATGCACGCTCTTACTGCTGAGATAAATATTCATTGGGTAGAGGGAAGAGTCAAAAAAAGTAGCATTGTCTCAAAAATACCATTCTTAAGGACTAAAATCCAAATTTTGCACTGCATTTGTTAATTCTAAAACTTTACTGCTTGTAAGAAACACTACTAGTGCTTGAGGAGAAAAATCAGTACTACTATATTACTTGTATGCATAAATTATACAATTCATCACAATTTTAGAAACGCTAAATTGTGAAAGGTATGTCTTAGTGTTGTGGGTATGTGGTCATTCCATGTTTTTTTAATGTTAAAGAAATTGTGAGTATCCCACTGGTAGAAAATTTTGGCTTCTTGAGTGAACATTAAATCCTTTCATCTCAGCATATAAAAGTTTATTTTCAACAATGGAGCCCAGAAAATGGAACATTACATATAAACGATGGTTATAACTAAGGAAAATGTAGAGCTATAGAGACCAGATTATAATCTATCCTGTGATGTTTATTGATTTTTTTTATTGATCTTTTTTTTTTTTTGGCCAAACCAATGCCTCCAAATTCAATTCAAGAGCTAATTAAACATAAATTACTACTTCAAGTCACTGTGCTAAGAGCTTCTGGAATATAAAGCTGAATAAGGACTTATGTATTCTTTCTGCCCAGGAGGAGATTTATACATGTTTTTTTCTTTTTGTTTGAGAGATAGGGAGAGACTGAGGCGATAAGACAAATACAAGACTCTGGGGAGACTTCATTTTTGCTCCTTTTAACAATGAGAAGAGGGGTGGTCTCTTGATACCATGATTGAAGTTGGATAAAGCAGAGATAGAAGCAGTAGAAGTTAGGGAGTAAAGAAAGAGCAAGCACGAGGGCGGGGAGAAGGCAAGACAGGAAGTCAAAAACAAAACAAAAACAAAAGAGCAAAAGCCCTATGAAGGAAATGTTGGGCAGGGGGAAATGTGTGGACTTGTAGGTCAGGAGCAGTTCAACAGTCTCTGATTCACATGAGAGCAGAGGCAGCCTTTACAGTGGGAAAATTGATGATGCATCCCAGCATAAACAAACAACCTTCTCAAAGAGAGGGTCACATGTCAAGAGCTGAAAAACAAGAGCAGGCAGGCTCTGGAGAAAGCCCTGTGGTGATGAAGGGAGACTGCTTCCTGGAAAGCAGTCAGAATTGTATAGAAAGTTTGTAAGTAAACACATTTTTCAGGCTCAGCTAAAAACGTGTTTATTTAACATCTCTCATCTAAGGACACAGGAATGTTTTACTGACATTTACATTCATAGCTTGCTTGTATTCCACCAGACAAGAATAAAATTGAAATGTTTTTGTGATCTGTTCCTTGTCCTGCTGTTTTGATGAATTTAGTTCCCTCAAAAAAGAGATAATGTAGACTCAAGGTTATACTGACAATAGAGAAATAACAATAGAGAGAACAGAATTTTAATTCTTTCTAATGCCAAATTGCATAAAAGGCTAGGGCATGAACAGGTTTGGTGACTTTTAGCTGAGTAACATACCTCTCAAGTGGAGAGAGCAGCACTTGCACACAGGGACTCCCTGAGGTGATGACGAAAGGTAATGGGATTGTATCTATACTGTACTGTGAGTTTCTTGGAAGTACTATAGGGTATTTATGCCTAATTACTGTTTAAATTTTTTACAAGCCTAAAATGAACATGGACTAAAGTGAGGCATGAATTTCTAAGACCCACATCTGATTAGTTCTTTCGAAACAATTTTATCCAATATTTTATGCATTTCTTCTACCTATTTGTTTACTTTCTCTTTTTAGCTTTTGTAATTCACAGAAAAAAAGTCTGCTTACAATTAACACAGGAGTTTTAGCAAATTTCTGAGATATTGGGATTTGAAAGTAAAAGACAGTTACCAATGTATGAGTCTAGAAAGATATATGCAATTTTTTGGCTTATGTTTAATTTGTAACTTTCTATAATAAATACACATATTTGTTTCTAATACCATAAACCCTATAAAATTGAGACTAAAGAAAAAACCTGATGGAAGAATACATTTATATATATATATATATATATTTTATTATTATTAATAAAGTATCCTTCCTACGAAGCTATGAAGAGCCTAATCCCATATAGGAGAAACTTCACATGTAAAAACACATTCTTGAGCTATCAGGACATATGAAAACAACAGATGGTGCCAGAACAGTGGGAGATAGCAGATGGGGTAAAGCAGAGGGAGAGGAGGAGGAGGAAAGAACAAACATGGGAAACTCAGCTGGCAGCATGCAAGGAGAGAGGTCCAAGTGCAAGCTGGTAGGAGGCAGTAAGGACATTGAACTTGATGGGATTTCAGAAACCACTGAGTTCCAACTTGACAAGAAAAAAATTCTGAGGTGTTCAAAATTAAATTACAGCATGCCAGAGAGTGAGAGAAAGAGCAGTTAGTTTGTTAATAGCTGGGGACCAGTTAAAAAGACTGCTCACGTTCCTGAGTGTATGTTGGAACTTCAAATTAACTTCTGGGCCATTGAACCCCAGGAGTCTCTACTTGTTGTTTATACATGAACTTTCCATACTGTTGTCCACCACCAATCTAAAGGAGCACACTTCTTCCTTACAGACTCTGCACTTATCCCAGAACTAGCCTTGCTTCACCTTCTCCCACCCCCTTTATCTATAACCAATGTAAATTCTTTCAAAACACTTAACTTCTTTCTCCTCTCTGCTTGATGTATAAAAGCGTTCACCAACGCCAGGACGGCAGACATTTTGCCTTTTCCGCCTGGTGCTGCTGGTGGTGGTTTAGATTTCATACGCCCAGACCTGGTCTTTTTTTTTTCTTGCTAGCAATGGCCCAATAAACTCTCTCTTTAAAAAACACTTTTTCAGCCATGGAAGTTAAAAGTTCATTTTTACAAACCCTTACTTTTTTGTGTGGGGAAACTGTGGACCAGAGAGTTAAAAGATTCTCCAGAAGTCACAGCTTGCTACGTGTCAGCACAGAGTCTTGCAACCCTGTCAAGTAATCATGCTCCCATGTCATGCGGGTCTCGGCCTGGTCTCAACTCATGACAGGACCCTTTTCTTCATGATAGTATTAAATGATGATCCTGAATTGTACTCCTTTTTTTCCCCCTGAAACAACTGAGAAGAATCATAAGGAAAAATCTAAAAAGCCTGTATAAATGACAACATCCCAAAGATGGAAGATAAATCTATAAAGCTTTATCTTCCTCCTTTATTTCTTTTTTTTTTGTGTGTGTGTGGGAGGGAGGTTTAAATATTTGTTTTATTAGTTTCAGGTGCACAAAACAATGTAATAGTTAGACATTTATCATTTATTCTTCCTCCTTTATTTCTATGTGCTTCATGCTCCAGCCCCTTAGCAATCGCTCATTTTTTTTTTTTTTTTAAACCTCATTTTGTTCTTTCAGTAGGAGGAAGAATTGCATGGCAATTCAGAGGACCTCATTGCTGGGTTTGAATCCGAGACTGTAGAAATTACACTTGTGACCTTGAGCTAGTTGTATATTACCTTTGCCCCTCAATTTCCCCATCTGTTAAATGAGGATGATAAAATCATACTGACCTCTTATGGTGGTTGAGAGGATTAAATAGTTTTAACTCAATTAAAATGCTTAGAACAGGGCTGACTCTTGAAGCGATCAGTAAGTATTAGAGATGATGACGATGATTATTTCAACGTATAATCTCTTGACTACTGTTGCCTCTGATACAAATGGCCAATTCACTTGCGCATGTCAGTTCCTTTGGAAGCTTTTCCAGACTCTCCGACTTGCATAATTTCTTTTATGCTCCTTTGAGCTTGTACACACATCCATTAGAGCAATTACAGTGGGTAGGATAACAGAAAAGAAAAATATCATATTCATAATTTAAAGCTTACAAATACTTGTAGCCATTTCTGCTTAAGGACCTTCACAGAATGTGGTAAAGGAAGCTCAGGACAGAAATTTTAAAACCCTCGACAGACAATCTGGGCTGCTGAAGGATGGAGGTCAGTGACTTGGGCAGGGCTCTTAATTAAAAGGTCCCTGGATTTGCAAAGGTAGATGCTGAGACAGGTGATGTCAGGGAGAAGTTGGAGAGTACATTGCTTTGCTTTTGGTAGTCAAACTGAGTCTGAGAGAAGTTCATCTCCAAGAGTCTAGGATAAGCATGAAATCAAAGGCTTGTGAGGTAGGTGAGATCTGAGCAGCATTATGACGTAAAATACGAACCCAGCGATATCAGCTACTTACACGAATGCCACATATTCGTGTGTGCATGTGAATAAAGGAAAAGGTCTGAGTTCTATGGCTGGTTTAGTGTGGTCAAATTCTAGGTCCTCAAACATCATTAACAAAACCTGCTCACAAGACAAAGCTGAGTTTGTTGCTTACCACAGTGAGAAGCATACCACCTCAAAAGAGCTTTGGTTCTATCTTGCAATGGGGTAAGCAAGATAAGAATTTATTGAGAATTGGAAGTTTGGTTCAGTGTGAAATGTGCACAGGATAATGAAAAGATCTATAAACTGAACGAATTCAGCCTAAGAAGGTACTCAGAGCTAAAGGTCACTAGGAAACATATAAGCTACTCCCAGAATTCTTGAAAGACTAGAAGAGACCCAGGGTGGAACCTGTGGTGTGGACTTTGAGCCACTTAATCTTCAGCCTTCAGCAATATGTCTTTCACCTCGCCACTGGCCAATGTCAAAAATGACTTGGCAATTACCAGACCCAGTGTATTCTTTTCTGTGTCCCCTGATTGCTATCCTTGTTGCCCTTTCTCTGGCAGTAACAGGAGTTTCTCACCTGAACTCCTGCTGCCACCCCTAGTTGGCTTCCTTTTTTATCAGACATTCCATAACTTGTAGTCAAAGACTTCTGAAACTTCCCTGCACTTGCTAGGAAAATATTCAGTTCTTTGCATCTGAAGTAGTGCACGATGGACCCTTGGCCCTTACTTCTCTCTCCACCCTCCTCGTTTGGTGAGCTTTGTTCCTAGACCCTACGTTCAACTGCACAGACCACCACCCTCTTCGTGCAAAGTGTTCTCCTAGACTTTCCTCCTATCTGGCCAGTGACACTGATCTTTCAACACTCTGCTCAAGTTTTCCTTCTCTGATATCTTTCTCAATAAAATCCTGGTGAAATGAGGGATGTTCAAAATACTAAACTTAACAGTTGGTACAACATGGGCTACCAATTAGAACAGGCACCAGATAGAAGCAAATTGATGTCCAATGTAATATATGTCAGCCTTGAGTAGATCCTTGTGTGACGTGTCCATTGAACTCAGCACACATATCCTTGTGCTTATTTGGACCCAAGGCCATCTTCCCCCCAAAGTGTAAGCTTCATGAAATCATGGACCATAGTTACCCATTTCTTTATCTCTAGAACCTACCCATATTAAAGATATACAGAGTTGCTTTGTTGATATTCAAAGTAATAAATAAAAGAAAGGGTGGGAGGCAGGCTTGGCAAAAATAAAAATAAAAAAAGATATTCAAACATTTTACCAGATGAGGAAAGGGAGTGTGATAGAAGTTAAATAATAACTTGTCCGTGTTCCTACAGGTACCGTATGGATTCAGAACTGAGGTAGCCTATCTCACTTTTCGTGTCAACAACTTACTTTGGGTGTAGTTAAGGGACAGTGGCTATAAGGAGTGTGGGTCGCCATTGCCACCACTCCTCAACACACCGTGGCATTGTGACCTGGTAATATGGGTCCTTCACTTAAAGGTTCAGTCCATTCATTTCTTTCTTATTATTTCATTTCTTGATTCCTTAGCTCCTTCCTCCTTTCCTTAACTATTCTTTTTTTAAAAAAAAAAAAATTAAACGAAGTAATGCTTAGACATATGTTAAAAGTATTGAAAACAGAGACTCAAGCAGATACTTGCACACCAGCCTTCTTCACATTAGCCAAAACGTGGAAAGAATCTACATGTCCATTGACAAATGAATAAACAAAATATGTATACATCATGGAATATCATTTAGCCATAAAAAGGAATGAAATTCTGACATGTGTGACAGCATAGATGAACTTTGAAAACATTACGCTAAGTGAAATACGTGCAACACAAAGGAACAACTCTTGTATAATCCCACTGATAGGAGGTCCCTAGAAGAGACAAATTTATATGTAGAGAAAATGGAATAGAGGTTACCAGGGGCTGAGGGGAAGCGGGTATGGAGAGTTACTATTTAATAGGTATGGAGCTTCTGTCTGAGACAATGAGAAAGTTCTGGAAACGGATAGTGGTGATGGTTGCACAACACTGGGAATAAACTTAATGCCACTGAATTGTACATTTAAAAATGGTAAATTTTGTTATGCATATTTTACCACAATTAAAAAACAGTATTGTAAGGCATATAATAAAAACTAGCAGCTTCCCTCCATGTAGCTTCCCATTTTCCAGTTCCACTCCCTAGAGGTAACCATTTGTTACTCTTTTTTTTTTTCCGTGTATTTTTCTGTATTTCTAATTATTTATATTTCTAATTTTTGATTTGTCACTTTCGGACAATATATAAATATTTCCAGTTTTGGCAAATGAGGATTTGGCTCTTATACTCTTCCCACTTTGAGCCCCATCTTCTCAATAGTATTTCTCTGTGTTTGTTTTTTCTGTGTGTTTTGGCCACTCTTTTTCATGTTGGAATTTGAATTCTGCTGTTAAAGACCCGTGTTATGTGTCAAGAACAGAGTGTGGATGTAGTCCAGGCTACTTTATTCCTAGTACCCTTGTCCCTTCTCAGACTGTAGTGCTGTCCTGAATAACAACACCCTTGCCTGGGGACCTGGCAGGATGCTAAGCTCAGAGCAGTTGTCTTATGTTCACGGCTGGACCCTAATCTCTATAGTTCCACCTGCTGGTTCTGGCTGGGGTCCTGCTTCTAACCAACTGATCTCTTAAACTCTAATGCTGCAGCCTGTGTGATTTACATTGGTCCCACAGCCTAGAGATGTCTGCTACTGGTCTGCTCCCCAGAATGAATCCCCAAGGATATGAACGGTAGATAGAATCAAGGACAAGTTCACCATGCCTCTTAATACCCTGTAATTAGGTTTATTGTGTATCCAGTCCTCGGTTTCCTGGTGCTTTCTGCTTTCCCTTTGGGCCATGACACTAACATTCCAAAATGGCTCATAGCTAAGCTTTCCTAGTTATGACAGGGCAACTTGTGGAGCCAAGCCAACCCAAGCCCAAACAAAGCAAAACAAAACACTTTTCTTTTCCAGAGCCCCAGGGGCTAAAACAGAAATTGGGCTAGGCTGGGGAGAGAAAATCATACATTCACAAGAGAAAAATCATGCCTGAACGTTGGTTCCTGGAGGAAGCAGATGACTAGAATAGGACAAAAAATAGGCACTAGCTAGAAGAAAAAGTGGAGAGAAGTTCTGGATTTGAATCCTTGAACCTCAGTTTTTTATTCTGTGGTAGTGACATTTGTCATACTTTCCTCACAGGGTTACTATTAAGAGCAAATGAAATAATATATGTGAAAGTATTGTAGCAGGTGTGAACCTTAGTCCCAAATGTCAGGGGGCAAGAAATTCAACTTTATTTTTTCATTGCAAGCTCCATTCCCTCTAATAGCAGAAACTTAATTTGGTCAGTTTGGGATTCTCCCATCTCCTTCCTTTTGCTTGCACCTGAGTTCCTGGGGCTTCATGTAATGAAATGCATTCAGCATATGGCTTCTTTGAGTTTTTAAACCAATATTTGAAGAACTACCATGTATAAGGCACGTAGGCAAATAAGAAAGTTTTTTTCTCTTTCATAAAGAAGGATAGAGTTCAGTACTTTGCTCCTCTTTTTTGATTTTACCTTGAATCCTTTGTGATTCATCAAGATATCCAAGTTCCTCTTATAGAAAATTTCCCCGTTTATCTTGAGGACTGTGCACTTCCTAACTCTGTCACGTGTGACGTGAAAGGGACTGCCAACTGGAGCACTGCACAACTTCATCACTGTATGTGACTGATCTGTGTGAAACACATTTTACTTTTTTAATGTTCATTATACCTTTTATGCATGCCAACAGTGATGCAATCTTTTGGTCATATATGAGAGAACTTCACAAATATATTTGGGATTTATTAAAGCTGCCATTAAGAGAAAGGGACAGCATTAATCAATAAAGTCCTTCAGAGTACTATTTCCAGGCATTTCTCTAATTAGCCATTCCCATGGCTAGCTAGTAGTTTGTATTCTGTGGGGGACATTGAAGATTTAATAATAGATGTGCTCTGAATGCATGAATGACTGAGAGAATAAAGATAAAAAAGGAGGTGATGTGAAATTTATATCAGTTAAGTTTGTCTTTGGTGGTTGAATGGAAATTGCTGGTTTTACATCATACATCCTATGTCACCCCACTGCCCCCACCGCCATCTCCACCACTAATGAAAAGTTGGCTCTTTTTCAGAGTATCTGTTCAAAGTTTATTGTCTGAGACACAGTAATATCCTCTCACCCTTCTGATCTGTTTTCCAGGCTGGACCACCTTCCTGGCCTCTGCTCTCCAGGTTGCTTGTTCTGTTCTTCAGAAAGCTCTTGGAATTGTGCTGCCCAGATGGATGGAAACACCTGAGGTGGCGTTCCAGAAAGGGGAGGGGCCTGGGGCGAGAAGAAAGAGGCACCCTGGAAAGCTGCAGGGATTGAAGAGTGTAGGGGCAAGTCAGTGAAGGTCCTTAAGCCGAACAAGAGGCTGTATAATTTAACCCACAGGTGACTGGGAATTTCCTGTGAGTACTTCATGAATGCAGGTTAGACATGTGGGTTACTGTCTGCCTCACCTCTCACCTATGAGAAGCACCTGCCTGGCTAGAGCTGCTCTCTCTCTTTTTCTTGTAGTAATCTTGTAGGGCAATCATCCCATTGCCCTTCTAATATGTAGATATGATACCATTTAGATAAAAGCATCTCTAGTAGACCTTCATCTCCTAAAGGCTATGTTCAGTGTGCATTCTCAGCTCGACTGAGCCTGGTCATTCCTAACCAGTTTGTCTTATCTTCCTACAGGAACACGTGGCGCGCTGCCATTTCCACAGCAATCCCTTAGCCTAGCAGGCAGAACCCCACCTCCCTGCCATTGTACATGCTGCTTCATCTATTGAAAATGCCTTCTTCTCACTTCAGTTGCTAAATTCTTCCCTCCCTTAAACATTCCTCTCAAGCCTTACCTACTTCCCAAATCTTGTTGATTTGTTTTCCAGGCTGGGCCATTCGCTCTGAACACCTTCAAACCAAACAATCCTTGCACCTAATGTGCTTCATTAGCTAAGTCTTGATACGTATCATACCGGTAGGTTTCCTTAAAACAAGAGTGTCACATACTTATTTTAGAAAAATTTTTAAATGAAGACAAGTGTAAAGAAGAAAATTGAAATCACCTTTACTTCCATCATTTTATGACACCTCCTTCTCATGTTAAAACATTTCAGAGAATCTCCACAAAAATAGTTGTATTTTTAGTATCTCGATTGAAAAAATACATAATGGACACAAAATTATTACATCAGCAATGCTTTTACATAAATGTATACTTTCTTGTCATGATACTATTATCCATACTTTTGAAAAATAGTTTATATATGATATTTTATCTGCATTTTGAGTTTGGTAAAAGGCCCTATTTTTAGGGTCCTCTGTGTGTTCTGGGTTGACAAACTTCTTCATTTTTGTGGAATATTATGTCATTGAGCTAGGGATTTGTAAACTCTAAAGAAGTAGGCAAGCATTTAAATATATATCTATCTATATAACATTTTCACAGTCAAGCATATATTTAGAAATATTTTGTTATTATAATGTATGTCATATTTATGCAATCTGTATAAAAATCATGTGGCTGAACTACCAGTGAAGGTGTTTCCCAGTTGGCTAACGGATGCATCAGAATTGCACAGTTATTGGTACTCTGTTGACATGTTTGAGTGCCTAGCAATAGAGTAGCAAAAGACTGTTAAAAAAAAAAATAGTATTTTTGTGCAAGGGATGTCTTGCAAGCTGAAAGGTTTTCCTTTGTCCCTAAAAAGATGTACAATCCTGTCCAAAATGTCCCTTTTGGGGGGTTGGGCCTATAGCCAGAATACTCTCTCTATGGCAACCTTCTAGGGACAGGCTCAGTGAGAGGTCCCCACACTATGTGTCAGGTCAATCTGAGGCAACAATGGAGCTGTGGTCCAAAGAAAACAAGGACTATAGCTCTGACGCTTCTCCTTGGAGTGAAGGGGAAACCCAGTGGAATAGGAAAGTTGGGGTTTCGGTCAAAGCTCAACCCAAACTTTGGCTTTGGGAACATGATGACTTCACTACCAAACCAGTGAATCTATGCTGCCCTAGGCTTGTCATGTTTGACCACTCTTTAAGGAATTGTGTAGATTAATTTGAATGCCAGCAGAATAGTTCCACTTCTAACTTAAAAGCCTACTATAATAGCAACCTAATGCCCCTCCAGCAGCCCCCAGCCCTCGCCTTCCCCTCTCCTCCCCCACCCAGTGCCTACTGGATTCTGGATACCAGTAAGAATAAGCAAGTGAGAAAGTCAGAGAAGATAAACGCAAACAGTGACCCTGGCTCCAGAAAGATAATCTATAAAGCCAATAAAAGAGTTTAGTCTAATCCCTTACAGAGCGGCCTTCTTTCAGGTTTTCCTGTTGCATCAATTGCTCAAGGGGATTAAACTAAACACTGTTAAAGTTTCATTAACATATGCAATCTGTGAAGTTACTATTAATGCTTTAAGGGATAACTTACTAGATTGTTAAGTCTATATGGCAGAAAAACAAAACAAAACACTAATGAAGCTACTGAAATCCCTTAACATTGTAATAAGTAGTAGCACATATATATATACTTGGAGAATCTGTCTGATCGATGCCAGTTTACCTTGCCTAACAGAAATAATTCCGGTTTTGGAGACAAAGTAGGAGACAAATAAAGACCACCAAAAACTAGCTATTCTTTTCCTCTAGAAAATTCTTCCCTATTCTCTCTCTGATACTATATTATTTGGTTCTCCTGAGTAACTCTCTGTCTCCAAAAATTTGCTCCAGAGAAAATTAGTTCCACAAGGTGATTTTCAAGAAATTTTCCTCAATCGAAGAAGTTTGGGAGATGCTGCATACCATATCCCTGTCTTGAAAATTCCCAATTCATACAAGCATATTAACCACCTTAAAATTCTTCTATGTTAAATAAATCTGTTTAAGTTTGTTTAGTAGCTCATTTCCACAACTTATATAATGGGATCATATTGAAAAAAATACTTCCAGATGTTTTTCCATACCTTTAAACATTGTTGCTCCAGGGTCCTCACCTTTTGAAGCAATGAGTTCCAGTGCGTCAGAGGAAGGGGCAGTGTGAACTAGAAGGATAAAAGCATTGTGTATATGTACCACAGCTTCTTTATCCACTCATCTAGTGAAGGACACTTTGGTTGTTTCCATGTCTTGGTCACCGTAAGTAAAGCTGTGATGAACATCAGGGCACATATATATATATACAGTGGAATACCATTCTGCCATAAGAAAAGATGAAATAATGCCATTTGCGACCACACGGATGTATCTTGAGATTATTATGCTAAGTGAAATAAGTCAGACAGAAAAAGTAGAGAACCATATGATTTCACTAATATGTGGTATATAAAACTGAAAACAACAAAGGAACAAGACAAACAAATGAAGAAACAAAAACTCATAGACACAGACAATAGTTGAGTGGTTACCAGAGGGTAAGGGGGGTGGGGGGTGGGAGATGAGGGTAAAGGGGATCAAATATATGGTGATGGAAGGAGAACTGACTCTGGGTGGTGAACACACAATGTGATATATAGATGATGTATCCCAGAGTCTCACACCTGAAACCTATGTAACTTTACTAACAATTGTCACCCCAATAAGCTTTAATTAAAACAAACAAACAAAAGAATGCTAAAAGCATTGCTTTGTCTTGCGAATAACATTTGATTTTGGACCCTAGACAGGAATGTTCTTGAGCAGCAGGCTTTGTTGAAAGTTGAGATTACTATATGCCATAGTTAGAGAGATATAAAGAGGTGATGTAAGATAGGCCTTACCTTGGGGAAGAAAGCCTGAGCCTTCTAGAAGGGGGAGTGTGGGAAGAAGAGAGCCAAAAGGAAGAGGAACAAATGGTCAGACATGTATGTAATGGCTTCACCGTTAAGCTAATCTCTGTGGCAGAGCATTCGAGGTAGATCTGGGGTGAGGAAAAGGCAAAGCAGAGGGTCTTTTGTACCATTTCTGGGTCGGAACTCGGGGAGAATTATCACTATACTAACTGCACCAACTGGAGGGGTAGCATCAGAATAAAAATGTGGAGTGTTTGGGCAGACATTGAGTCTAAGTCAGCAATTTTGAACCTCTTTAAGTCCCAAAATGGTATATAAATGTCCCAGAGGCTTTACAAGACCTATGGGAGAAGAGGAAAATAGCTGAATAAAGATCCAGTAGACCTACTGCTGAAGATGAGTGAGGCAGGCCCCTGCATAAGATGACCTACCTCAGAGGAAGGAAACTGGCTAGCAAGAGGTCCGACTGAGGGCATAATGGAGTTTTCAGAGTTATCTTTACTACTAATTAGAGTGAGGTAAGGCTGACTCAGCAAGGGAAGCCCCTGACTAAGCCAAGAGACCAGGTCTTGTGTTGACCAGCTGCAGACACCTTCAATGGCTATCAGCAAGCTGACTAGTGCCCCGGGCAGCCAAGAGATCTTTTGGAGGAGATCAGAGAAACTGGAAGATAATAAAAGAACCTCCTGTTGTCCAATGTCATAAGGAATGCAAAGAGTGATGTGCTGGTAAATATTTAACAAGCTCTTCAAAAAGAAAACCAACAACAAAAAGTCCTGACTTATCGCCTATGACAACTTCTTATCACCTGACAACTTCCATGGTGTAAATACACCAACCCTGATTTCCAACATGATATCACTGAACAGAGTTGGAAAGAGCTGCGTTTAGTTGTCTCAGACTTCATGTAGTCCCCACTGTTATGTATAATTTATATCTGGATGCCAAATTAAGAAAGGATAAGGAGGGGAAATAAAAGCCTGGAAGAATATTTATCTGAAGAGATTCAGATACGTACGACTAACGGGCAAGTTAACGATTCCTACTCCTCTCAAGGTACTTAGTTGAGTAGAACATTATAAACAAAATAATATTGGGGGGAAATCTACAGTGTGTTTTGCACATCCGAGTGTTAAATTTTTAAAACCGATTCCATTATTTGAGCACAGAACTTCCCTCCCTGCTTTCTGGGTTACCGTGGTGAATTATTGCTCTACTCTTTCTTCATCCTCCATTGATTTAAGAACTTTCTATAAATGGGCTCAGGCTCATAATTTGGGCTCAAAGCTTGGGTTTCCTTTCCCTTTTCTGTTCTCCCTTACGTCTCTACTATGCATATATATTATTTTTTGGTAAACTATATCTGCAGTGTGGCACCACCTGTCATGCTCAGCCAAATCATCTTACACATTACCTCTTGGTTCTTTGTCATCCACTCAAACCAATATATTGTATTCATAACCAAATCTAGTATTTTCACCACTCTCAAATCAGTCTCTACTTTCCCAACTTAATTTTTCCACTGTTCTTGGAATCATCTTTGTTCTTTCCTTTCACACTTACTTAGTTCTAAGCGATGTGTTGTTCACATTTTACCCTTATTTTCCATTCCCATTGCCACAACCCTAGTTCAAACATTCATGACCCCACATCTAAATAATCATAATAGTCTCTGCGTATGATGATTTTTACTTTATTTAAAAACATACCTTTTGTAAATACCTAAAATAATTTATCATAAAAAATTAAAAGTATAGTTAAGCAAAACAAATGAACAAAAAAGTCAAAATAACCTCAAAATCCTACTGTCCAGAGATAGTGTTCTTTGTTAACGTCTTGGCCAATGTCATTCCAGTTATTGTGAAATTTGTGTGTGTGTGTGTGTCTGTGTGTGTGTGTGTGTGAGAGAGAGAGAGAGAGAGAGAGAGATAACATCAATCATATATGAAATTAATACACAAACAAAAACATCATTTATTGATGTTCCAGGTACTATGCTAGGCAGTCCACATATATCATCTCCTTAAATCTTCACAAAATTTCTATGAGGTAAATATGATTATCTTCATTTCACAGATGAATAAACTGAGACTCAGAGAGTCCTACACAGATAGTTACGTGAAGGAACTAGGAAGTCTGATGAATCCCACAGCCCATGCCTTTATCACTACACCAAAACACAGCCATGAAATCACGTTGCACATACTACAGTTAACCAACTTTTTTATTTAACCACATAATGTGGCTATTTTTCATGTTAAATATACATTTTACAAGCATGAGAGCATAGTATGCATATTGTATCTAACCAAATTTTTAATATATAATGTAAATATTTTTATATCAAATATTTATTTAAAATTGCACCATAGTATTCCATTGGATGGCTATAATATCCTTCATTTATCTAACTTCCCATTGATGGATATGTAGTAGTTTCCAATTTTGAACCCTGAGAAACAAACTTAAATAAATATTTGTGTATATACATCACTATGGATAATACAATTATAAGTACTTTTTATGCTTATGTGAAAATTTCAATATTGAACACATATATTCAGGGCACATGTAAGTTGTGGGATGGCACCAAGGGTGAAAGACAATAAGGGCAAGTCACAGCCACGTGACCCCTTGTGTGTATGTGTGAGAGAGACACTGAATATGCAGACACACTGAAAATCTGAACCCTTTTTGCTACTGACAGTATTTGTAGAAGTGCAGGAGCAATATTCTCCTGTTTATTTCTGATTACTGAAGGAGTTCTTAGAAAGCAGAGAGAGAAAGATAAAGACAGTTGCCTTGGGGATGCAATTTTGGAATCTGAAGAACATTGCAAAACAAAACTTGTGTGAGCAAAGGGAAAGTAAAATAAAGTATCTAGGGATTATATATGTTACTCTAAGCATAATTGACTTAAAGGTACATATTATTTAGAAGGAACTATAAACTTTCCATGAAACATATTGTTTCCTGAACTACCTGTAATCACCCCTTTGAGGCCATTTGTGGAAGGTCAAATTATTGATCTAATTTGGTCTATTGGTCACAGCAGTCACATGCTGTGAAGAAATTTTTAGGGTGAAGTTCAGATGTTGCATATAAAGCGTTTCAATTCACAAAAGGCGTGCAATTTGGGTTTATTGGTTTTATCTATTTTCTTCGTGAAATTGAATGCAGAGCTGTTGAAGATTTAGGTATTGCCTTGCCTCAGATTCTATTCTTATATTTGACTTAAGCAACACCATTTCCTTTCCTCCTTGTTCTAATTACCCACTCCTTCACTCAGCCTCACAACTTTTCCTGCTGACTTCTCCCTCATGCCTCTCTGTCCTCTATGGTTTGTCCTATTTCCTGCCTGCTCACAAAAGGAAGACAAATACAGCAGAAAGCTGACAGTCGAGAGACTTGGGTTTTTATGATCTCAGCTCTGTCACTAATTACCTGCATAACTTTGGGCAAGTCCTTTACCTTCCTTACCCCAAATTTCCTTTATCAAAACAAAGTGGAGTAGGAAATAGATGACCTCCAATGTACTCTTCAACTCTTAACGTTGATGACTAACAAACGTGGGATGTAATTATTATAATAACAGCAGTGAGAGATATAATGAAAGGAAACACATCCCAAAATATGAAGTACTTTTGTGGTAATGCTATAGTGATGTCATAACTGCTGCAAAACACACCACATGAACAAGCTTTCTTATATTTTCACGAGGTTTTTTTCTCCTCATCACCCCCAAAATATGTTTGTCAATGAAGCAGTTCACTCTGTTTTTATTTTTCTGTAATCACTATGCTCTGCTATATTCAGATTTAAGGTTGCTCTAGCCACTAATAATGTATGCTAACATTTCTTGTGGAAGAATATTCTGAGATATAGTTGGTATTGCAGTTACTGAATCTGAGTGGGTGGGGTCCAAGATAGATTTGCTTTATACCAGACTCTGTTCTGCATCAAATAATAAAAGAGTTCAGAGAGGCCACCCAAAGAACATTTAGCAGGACACGGCTTACGACAATGAAAGTGGGGTTTGGAAGTTGAGATCTGGGTTTCAGTCCTGGATTCATTCAACAATTCATTGTTCATACTCAAATCCAATTGACTCGTAACTCAAAATCTTAGCATTACCATTTCTGTCTTCTCAGAAAATATTCTTAACAGAAAATGTGATGTAATTTGCAGCCAAGAAATAGAGTAATGGTAGCATCCATGAAGAGCAAAAGATATTTTTAGGAAAGTTATTAAACAAAAATCAATAGGACTGATTAGATTTGTGATTAAGGGAGTTATATTTCACAAAGGGAACTTCTGGTTAATGAAATTAAGGCCTGAATGATTGGGAAAAGAAATAAAAGTTAGACATCATTTGAGGGAGGTAGGAGAGAAGTAATGAACACAATATTTCACTTTGAGGTGGTAGCAAAAATTTTTGTGGACATGACTGATAGGAAATTGAAACTAAAGCCTGGCTGTTTAGGGGTCATTTGTGCAGAAATTTTAACTGGAGACTTATTATTAGTAGAGCTCCCAGAGAGAGAGAGAGAGCATAGAGTACAGATTTTCAGACTTTAGTGGGAATGAGAATATCTTAGAGTTTCTGATGGTGACCTCAAAGATTCCAATTCAGGGGGTTTAGGATAAGGGCTTAAAAATCCATATATTCCACTAGCACTCCAATGATTTTGATGCCAGTGGTCTATGTCCCATTCTTTAGGACAGTGGTTCTCATGCATCAGAATAAACTGATGGGTTTGTTAAACCACAAATGGCTGGGTCTTACCCCAGAGTTTCTTGATACAATAGGTCTGGTGTGGGGCCAGGTAATTTGACATTCTAACAAGGCAAATGATGATGCTCTGCTGTGGGGACCACACTTTGAGAATCCTGCCTAAGAATACACTGAAAAAAAGGCTGGAAACATCACATTTCCTGATTTCAAACTATATTACAAGGCTATTGTAATCAAAACAGTATGGTACTATCATAAAAACAGACTCTTAGACCAATGAAACAGAATATTCACAAATAAACCCATGCATATTAAGTGAGTTTCTTGTACACAAGTTGGGTGACAGTTTTTTTTTTGTGTTTTTTTTTTTTGAAATCCACTCTCCCAATCTTTTAATTGGTATATTTACACAATTTATGTTTAATGTAATTATTGATATGTTCAGCATAAGTATGCTACTTTATTTTTATTTTCTATTTCTTTTCCCTGATTTCATTTTTCCATTTACATTTTCCTATATTCCTGGGGGCTACTTGAACATTTTTTTTTAGAATTCCATTTTGATTTATATATAGTGTATCTTATTGTATGTTTTTTATTAGTTCTTGCTCTGGGTATTATATGAATTGTGATCAAACCATTCAATGAATGCCGCTGCTGAGTGCCATCCAACAAAAAGGCAGGGATCTTCAATACAGGAAGCTGCACGTCGAATTTTAGTAATGGTGTGTGACAAGTTTCAGCTTGTTTGGTGCGGTCAGTCAGGTGAGGGCTATGGTTGAGAGAAGGTGTGTTTTAAAGTGTGCTGTAAATCATGAACAACGTATTAACATGGAATTGGCAAATAGTTTCATCTTCTATCGTGACAGTGCTTGGTGTCACACATCACTTCTGGTAGATGGCAATTTCTGTCAAATAAAAACATTACATTGTGTTCTCATCCACCTTATTCACCAGATGTGGCACTGTGCAATTTTTTGTTCTTCCTCAAAGTCAAAATGACCATGAAAAATAAACATTTTGAATCGATTCAGGACATCAAGGCAGCCATGACAGAGCAACGAAAGACACTCCCAAAAGAGGACTTCCAGAACTGCTGGCAAGAACGATGGGATAAGTGTGTTTGAAGTGAAGGGGAATATTTTGAGGGGGATTAATGGCAATGTGTCTTTTATTGTAATAATTTTTTTAAATTTAAACATTCACCACATTGTTTGATCACATCTCATATTATATACAAGATCCGACAATTAAGTTCACCAACTTGACACCATGCGCTTACATTGGCAGCACTGTACAAACAGCTTGGTAAGGTTTCATAACCTTGGTATATCAGTGTCTCACAGCTGTGTTCATGTCCACATGTGGTGGTGTCTTGCTGAGTGGCGTCCACTAATGTTGCATGTTTTTGTGTGCCATCACGAGAATGTCTGAGCTTGAATTAGAACAACGAACAAACATTCAATTTCTTGTTAAACTTGGCAAGAGTGGAAGTGAAATCAGGGATATGTTTGTCCAAGTTTATGGGGATAATGACCTGAAGAAAATGGCAGTGTACAGATGGATTAAACATTTTTCTGAGGGGAGAGAACGTGTCACTGATGAAGAAAGGTCAGGGCGGCAGTAATGAGCAGAACTGACGAAAACATTGCAAAAATTCATTGAATTATGTATCCAAATCATTGGCTGACTGTGAGAAGCACAGCTGACCAAGTAAACATCAATAGAGAAACAGTTAGGAAAATCTTGGCATGAGCAAAGTGTGTGCAAAAATGGTCCTGAAGGAGCTCACCAATGAACAAAAGCAAAGGACAGTCTAAGTTTGCCAAGACCTTTTGGAGAGGCAAGACAACGTTTTGGGCCCTGTTATCACTGGTGATGAAACATGGGTGTACCAATACCACCCTGAAACAAAGCGTCAAAGTGCACAATGGAAGTCAGCTAATTCTCCAGGCCCAAAAAAGTTCTGTCAGTCCAAATCAAGAGTCAAAACGATGTTGCTAACCTTTTTTGATATCAGAGGGATTATTCATTATGAATTTGTACCAACTGGACAAACAGTTTACCAAGTGTACTATTTGGAAATGCTGAAAAGGCTGCGTGAAAAAGTTAGATGAAAACGACCTGAACTTTTCCCCAACAATTCATGACTCTTGCATCATGACAAAGCACCAGTTCACATGGCACTATCTGTGAGGGAGTTTTTAGGCAGTAAACAAATAACTGTATTGGAACACCCATCCTACTTACCTGATCGGGCCCCCAATGACTTCTTTCTTGACCCAAAGATAAAGGAAATATTGAAAGGAAGACATTTTGATGACATTCAGGACATCAAGGGTATTACGACAACAGCTCTGATGGCCATTCCAGAAAAAGAGTTCCAAAATTGCTTCAAAGGGTGGACTAGGTGCTTGCACCGGTGCATAACTTTCCAAGGGGAGTAGTTTGAAGGTGATTTTAGTGATGTTCAGCAATGAGGTATGTAGCTCTTTTTCTAGGATGAGTTCATGAACTTAATTGTCTGACCTCATATACATATTTTTATCTACATTTACTGGTGTTGACAATTTACCGTTTTAGGTGAAGTGTACAAGCATTAGCTCTCTTGTGTTCCTCCCCCCCTTTTAGTGTAATTATCTTTTTTATTTTCTGTATGTACATTTTGAATCATATTAGATAGTGTTACAATTTTTGCTTAACTGTCAAACACAACTTAGAAAACTCAAGAGAAGAATGAAAGTCTGTTATATTTACCCATATTTTTGCTCTTCATGTGTTCATTCTTGTCTGATATTCCAACATTGTTACTTTTATCATTTTCTTTCAGTTTAAAGAATTTCCTTAGGGTATTCTTTGAGGATAGCTCTGCTGGTGACAAATTCTCATAGCTTTCCTTCATCTGAGAATGTTTTGATATTCCTTTTATTCTTTAAAGATAGTTGCATTGGATATAGAATTATGGGTTGACAGTTCTTTTTGTTCAGTACTGAAAAATGCTGTGACATATCCTCCTGGTCCCCACGTTTCTAATGAGAAATTTGCTGTTATTACAGTGGCTTCACCCCTATAGGTAATGCATTGCATCTGTCTTTCTGCTTTTAAAATTCTTTCTCTCTCTCTCTCTCTCTCTCTCTCTCACTCTCTCTCTCTCTCTCTCTCTCTCTCTCCTTTAATTTTTAGGAGTTTAAAATTTAGGAGTCTGATGCATCTCATTGTGGGTTTCTTTAAGTTTATTCTATTTGGAATTTACTCTGCTTCCTGAACTTGTAGGTTTGTGTCTCTTGCCAAATTTAAGGAAATTTCAGCCATTATTTCTTTGAATAGTTTTTCAGCTCCACTATTTTTCTCCTCTCTTTCAGGGACTCAATGATACAAATGTTAAATCTTTTGTTATACAGGTTTGAACCTACAGGTTCCTGAGGTTCTATTCACTTTTTTCCCCCAGCTTATTTTTCGTCTGTTTGGATTGGGCAATTTCTATTGTTCTATTTTCACAGTCACTGATTTTTATTTCCTCTCCATTCTGCTGTTGAGTCCACCCATTGTTTTATGTTTTTACTTTACTATTGTATCTGTTAGTTTTAAAGTTTTCATTTTGTTCCTTTAAATATATTTTATTTCTTTTCTAAGACTTTCTGAGTCTTTTCTAAGACTCTCTGTTTTTGCAGAGATATCTTTTCGTTTATTTCGAGCATGCCTGTATTTGCTTATTGAAGCATTTTTATGATGTCTGCTTGTCAGATAGTTCTAACACTTGAGTCATCATGGTGCTGGTCTCTTGATTTTTTTCATTTTTTTCTTATTCAGTTTGAGATCTTCTTGGTTCTTGGTATGACAAGTGATTTTCAATTGAAACCTGGACATTTTGAGAATTATGTTACAATTCTGGATCTTGTTTTAAATCTTGTGTTTCAGCAGGTCTTTTCCGACACCTCTCTGGTGGGTAAAGGGACTCCATCTTGCTACTGCCACATGGAGTTAGAAGTCTAAGTTTTCATGGATGTTGCGGGGAGGAGAAGCTTTTTGTTACAGCTGGGTAGTTGTGGTAGTTCAAGCCCCCCACTAAATCACTGTGGATTCCACTCTGGCTTGGAGGAAGAGAGGCACCTCTTTGCTATTCCCCATAAGTTCTCCCCTGACACAATGGGAGGTGACGAGATTCATGGCCTGTTATCACTGATTGATGCTGAAAGTCATGACTCTCCAATAGACTTCCTCTGAACCACCCCAATGAGAAAGGTGAGAGGTGCCTTGTTTCCACTGGGTAGGTGTAGAAGTCTAGGTTCCTCACACAATCTCTACCCTAACTGGTGTGTCTTCTTATCCCCATCTTTCAGTTTTTCCTCTTCCTCCTCCTCTTCCTTCTCTTCTTCCTCTTCCTCTTCCTCCTCTTCCTCCTTCTTTTTCTTTTCCTCCCTCTCCTCCTCCTCCTCCTCTTCCTCCTCCTCTTCTTCTTCTTCCTCCTCATCTTTCTTCTCCTTCTCCTTCTCCTTCTCTTCCTTTTTTACTTATAATACCCAGAGTTTTTAATTGTACTTAGTGGGAGGAATAGGAAAATGTATGTATGCTGCATTTCTGTGGAAGCTGAAGTCTGAGAATTTTCTAATTCATTTTTTGGATAGGTAGTATACATAATACAAACCCCCAACAAAGTATAACAGATTATAAATGAAAAGTCTGCCTTCCTTGTTCATCTTTTGCCTTATTTTTACTCTGATCCCACCCAGTTTTATTTTTATCCCTTTAGAATTTATTTATGCATATATAGGAAAATGATAAATACAGGTATTTTTTCACCCCTCCTTTTTTACATAAAAGGTGGCCTAACACATACACTACACTGATTCCTTTCCCCTTCTTCTCCATTTAGCTATATACTTTAGAGACATTTTCATATTAAACACACAAAGAGCTTTCTAGATCTTTTTTACAGTTCCATAGATTTCCACTGTATGAATGGAAAACAGCATTTTAACAGTATTTTCTAAATTGTGTTGGTAAGTTGTGACTACTCAGAAGTATTAATATCTTTAAAAATATATATATATAATCTATCAGTGTTTATTCTTAGATAAACTGTCAGATGTTTGGGGAAACTTAGAGTCCTTGTGTGTTTTTCCTTCTAGAATTGTTTACATGTAATATGTTTATTATGAATATAAAGAACCTTTGCCATATTTTTTTTGTATGTGATTTGTCATATTCTTTTTTGTAAATAATCTCAGGGATTCCATGATTCTGACATCGTAGGAGAAAAAGAAACAAGTCAAGTCTAATTATGGAAGTTACAGAAATGTTTTTAATTGCAAGAAACTTTTGGATGTTCTCTCTCCACTTGTAGAAGAATGACAGTGAACATAGGCTTTTCCTAGATTCCTGCCCTTATACAGTACTTCTCTCTTCCCTGTTCCAATAGCATGCCTCATGGAGCCTTGGGAAGTCAAGTGTAGTCCAACTAAACCAATGCTGTGATTTGTCTGAGGCTTTTGGCAAAAAATAGTTTACAAGATTTGCCATCCCACATGAATTAGTCCCACTTAACCACCTGATGATAAGAAATTGGAAGGTTTTGGTTGAAACATAGAGAAATCACTTGCCACAGATAGGGAAACTGTAAAGACACAAAAAAAGATGTTTCAAGAGGGTTTTTGTTGTTGTTGTTGTTGTTGTTTTGCCAGAGAAGAGCTGTGTTTCTGGCTTTCTAGGCATCATGCTCACAACTTTGATTGTGATTTCTGCACGTGAGGCTACCACCTGAAGTGTGAAAGGACAGAATCAAGATGTAACTTTTCCTCCTATTTCTACATGTAATCAGAAGGCATTCATGTTATAATTGTAGTTCACTGAATCAGAGTATAGAGATTTGGTTAATTTTAATTAAGTGATATTGTTAGGTCAAGTGGCTAGTAGAGAGTATGGCACAAAGTAGCCATTCAATAAATACGAGTAAATAAATGTCAAGGAAATTAATCAAGCTGCTTTGAGAGTTTGAACTTGTTGGATCTTTGGACTGGCTTAAGTGATGTATCAAGACACGTGTAGCCAACATACATTCTTTTTTCACTTTTTGTTTTTATTAATAAAACCAAGGTTTTTACTCAGAGAAGGTGATCCTATCCCCAACTCAGGGGAAAATTCTAACTAGCCTATGCCAGTTTGCTACGCTAATTTCCCTTGCAAGTGTTTGTCTTAGGAATGGGTTTGTGATATAATTGTAACCAGTGCAATATGAAAGGAAGTGCTACTGGGTTTATTTTTGGAAAAGGTTTCCTCACATAAAAAGGAAACTTTAGGAAGAAACAAACTTTTCCATTCCTAGAAATAGGGCAGCTATTTCATCTGAGCCGGACTGACGACAACGCCAATTCTCTGCGGATGGCAGAGTAGAAAATACTGATATGTGGTATATAAACCCAAAACAACAAAAGAACAAGACAAACAAATGAGAAACAAAAACTCATAGACACAGACAATAGTTTAGTGGTTACCAGAGGGTAAAGGAGTAGGGGGTGGGAGATGAGGGTAAGGGGGATCAAATATATGGTGATGGAAGGAAAACTGACTTTGGGTGGTGAACACACAATGGAATTTATAGATGATGTAATACAGAATTGTACACCTGAAATCTATGTAACTTGACTAACAATTGTCACCCCAATGAATTTTAAAAAAAAAAGAAAAGAAAAAAGAAAATGTGAAGAACTCAAGTCCTTGATAATGTTATCAAGCCCAGCATTTACTAACTCTGGAGCCTCGTTATGTAACATTTAAGTGACATAATAAATTTTCTATAAGTTGTGCTTTGTTTCCCTTTATTTTCAACCAAGAGCATCCTAATTTATACAATATCTTAATAAGCTACATTTGAAAATAAAGAGCACTGGTAATTCATTTGTGGATGTGCATATAGTCAAGCACACGCTAGTCATGTATATTTGAACAAATGCCAATTGGAGGCTATACTTAGTTTCTGTTGGATAAGTCCTCTGAAAGAAACATTGATTTTGAACTAATGCAGAATTATTTGATGAATATAATGTTACAATTTCAGAAGTTAGTCACATATTTTGAAGAATAAAAGACACAGTATTAGATTATTTTGTTATCCGCTGGATCTTCCTAAATTACCATCCATCTTTCCAAACGTCATAACAACTTTGAAGAAAATCGGAAAGATTTGAAGAACTCCATTCAACAAGAAGAGAGAGTTTTCATGAAATTTTTGGACCAAGTTTAGGAATCCTTGGGTTAACATGTAATTTCTGACTAGGTGGTAAAACCCTGAGATATGTATGCTTGAACGAATCTGTGAAAGTATATTTTCTTATGAATTTATAGAACTCAAAATTGAGAGTATTTTTATCGATGTAAACCTAAAATCAGATCTGAGTTCTGACCCATGAACATTTCTATTGTTCCTCAGAGGAGTTCAGTTCAGTCTGTTAAATATCACCATTCTTATTATTAATCATGGTTGATCAATGACTAACACTAGGCATATAAGGGTGGCAACAAACCTTTCTAAGAAGACTTTTTGGTTGAAATTTCAGTATTATTACTTTTATGTTAGTATACCTTTTTAGTAGCCTTGGGAATCACCCATCCATTGTGATCAAATTATGATTTACTTTTATAGGGGATTACTTTGAAAAACTAAAATTGAGGAAGTGGCAATTAATAAGTCCATGATGTTAGACAGGCAATAGATATATGCATGGAGGGCCAGAGACAGGAAAAATGCCTCTTAGTCAATTTACTTTTTACAAAATGCAATGAACTTAGAAGCATCTTACTGACATCGTAGGGGAAAAGTTTATAAAATTTCCTGATAACAATGAAATGATAAACAAAAATTAAATTTGTTGTTTCTATTGTTAATAATTGATTATATCTAAAATGTCATTGATATTTCCTTCAATCTGTATTAATTTATTTGAATAAGTATTACCATATTTGTATGCTTATAAATCACTTTAACAGAATTAGTTGTGATTTCAGTTTTTTTTAACCCTGTTTTCCAATCAATTTTTGTGTTCCTAACTCAGACTTGAGGTTTTCAGGGACCTAACTTTTCTAATTTGGGAATGTGTGCTGTATATTGACTTTCTTGTCGGGAGGGGGTACTGTTTTTTTTATTACTGCTAAAAAAAAATACATGTTTTTGAATATAGTTTTAAACAGTAAACATTTTCATGGACTATGTACGTATACATATGTTCCACTTTTGAGACATTTGGATTCTTCCTCTATATTTTTGCTTTCTGGATTTATACATGCCCAGGACTTTGCATATCATCTATTAGCAAATGCCACATATGCTCCTGTGATATAATAAAAAATACATATTTGGTCTATGTCCCTAGTTCCTGGTACAGAACTAAAACCCCTGAAATTTCCTGAATGATAGGGGTGCGAGGAGAATCTTTTGTTATCTATAATAAGCCCCTTTTAACCATACCTGAGTTTATGCTAATGAGGTGACAAAGGATGGAGGGTGGTTGATAGAGGAACCAACGATTTGATTAGGTGAGAATTTCAGCACCAATAACCAGTGATTTCATTAATCATGCCTATGTAATGGAAACGCCATAAAACCTCT
The DNA here is from genome assembly GCF_004115265.2 of Rhinolophus ferrumequinum. NCBI lineage: Eukaryota > Metazoa > Chordata > Mammalia > Chiroptera > Rhinolophidae > Rhinolophus > Rhinolophus ferrumequinum. Next base: position 70,558,346 of record NC_046294.1, on the reverse strand, counting down.
AAATGAAGCAGTTTGAAGTGCTCCTACTTTCAAAGAGGGTGGCACTCACTGACTTCCATGGGGACTGAAGATCCTGCACTCAGGACCCTTATGGAACTTGCCCCATGTACCTTTTCTTTTGGCTGTTCATTTGTATCTTTTATAATAAAGCAGTAATAGTAAATAAACTGATAATACATAAAGTGTTTCCCTGAGTTCTGTGAGCTGTTATAGCAAATTATCGAACCTAAGAGGTGGTCACTGGAACCTCTCATTTGTAGCCAAGTCAGACAGAAGTGTGGATAATGGGGGGACCCAGTATTTGTGATAGGTGTTTAAAGTGTATGTGTGTGTGTGTGTGTGTGTGTGTGTGTGTGTGTGTGTGTGTGTGTGGTAAGGGAGTGAGGAGAGGGAAGACAGTCTTGTGAGACTGAGCCCTTAACCTGCCTGGACTAACTCCAGGTAGTTAGTGTCAGAATGAATTAAATTGTATGACATTCAATTTGTATCCAAAGAGAAATGGAGAATTGCTCAAACTCATCATTTGCATTCCTGAAAACCACTCCTTTATCTGATATTTCTATTATTTTTAACATCCTTCTGATGGTGACTGAGGTTTGAAACTTCAGAGCCATTTTTGATTTCGTCTTCTCCTCTGCTGCCAAAATGCATTTTCTGCTTCAGGTGGTATTTGAAATCAATCAAACACCAAGCATTTATTAAGCCCCTCCATATGCTCCCTACTATATTGGGGGACACACAAGAGACAGTAAACTTGATGCAACAAGAGCACAGAAGATTACACCCACGTGGTCTCCTTGTCTGCCTGAATAGAAAGGACCAGCATTAACTTGTTCAGCAAGTAGTCACCAGACGCATAGATCCAGCATCATTTCAATTCATTAGGATTTATAAATTACATGCCTAATTTGTGGGAGGAATCTGTTAAAAGAATCTCAGCACTTTGAAAATGAGCACCAAGTATAATAACAAGAAATCACAGGTCAAATTAACCCAACAGGCTGATTCATTGTTACCTGAAGTGTATACTCATTTCACAGTAGAGTCTAGATCTTAGTTTGGGACCATCAGCCTTCTTTGCCTCTCCTGAGAAAGTAACTGGGGGTGTGGATATGAATAATGTCTCTCCCCTTGCCCTGTCATTCCCCTGAGAACGCTCGGGTAGGTTAGATAGAAGGCCTAATTTTTGCAACCAGTACTTCATAGAGACCATTATTTCAATATTATCTCTCACCAAATCTCTGTTGAAGTTAAATGTTGGTATTCTTACCAGCTATTCACACCATTTACTACCAACTTTTACAGATGATTAGAATTCAGGTGATGATTACTAGGATAGAGATATCCAGTGACGTCCATGGGGTTCCATTGGATTGTCACATCCCTTTTGAGGCTTTGGGACAGAGTGGAGTCGGGAATCAAGATACATGTTCTAGATGAGGTGACCTCTGAATTGACTCTTCAGAACAAGTGGGAGTCACCCAGTTGAAAGAGATTAGGGAGAGCAATTCAGGCAGAGAACATAGAATGTGTAAAGGCTTAGAGGGATGAGAGAGCACGGCACTTTCAGAGAACTGTAAATTCAGGTATGGAGTATAGTATACAAAGTTCTGTGTGTGGGGACTATATATGAGGCTGGACTCAAGTGGGTGTCACAGGCCAGAACATAAAGTGCTATGGGAAGTCTGCGAAGAATTTAATGGAGGGATGTGGCATGATCCTATAATATATACATATATATATTCCAAAGATCACTGCAGTAGCCTTTAAGATAATGGACTATTATTAGAGGCCAAGACAAGAAGCAGAGAGTGCAATTAAGAGGCTGTTGCAATAATCTAAGCAAGAACTTATGAGTATTGAGTAATGCAGTGTCATTGAGAATGGAGAGAAGGGAGGATTCAAGAGAATGGCGGCTCAAGGAGCACAGAGAGTGAGAGATGCTAGGTTACTGTCTTAGGCAACTGAGAAAATAGTGCTGAAACTTCGAGTATAAATGACTGATGAAAGGGCCCTGCTCGATTTAGTATGGCCAGATTTTCAGAGGGGCTAGTAAGGAAAATAATGAGGTAAGGCCTCTGGATTTGATGGCCACTGGAGAATATCAAGAGTGACCTCAGTGAAGTGAGGGGGAAATGTCAGCCAAATTATAAGGGCTTCAAGGAGTGAGGAAGTGGAAAATTTAGGCTTAGACCAGCTATATCTTTAGACTTTTGGCAGAGAGAGGAAAGTGAAACATGATGGCTGATGGAAGGAATAACAGGGTGAAGGGGAGTGTTATAATTAATTTTTTCAATTACAAATGAGATTTAAGCACGATTATGGACTGAGAAAAGAGAGAGAGAGAGAAAGAGAGAGAGAGAGAGAGAAAGATTAGAGACCAAAGAGGAATTAGAATAATTACAGGAACAAGAACCCAGAAGAGCTAGGAAGGGATGGAGATAATAATAAAAGGGGTGGGTTTAATCTTAGGGGAAATGACTATGAATGAACCCTTTTCTCTAAGATAAGAGCGAAGAAAAGATCATGTGAGAGCGATAAAAGGGATTTTATACAGAAAGGAGAGTGTGATTATAGAAGCGTTTTGAGGTGCACAACAAGAAATCAAGGAAGTTCAGATGAACAGTGTTCATCTCCTTGGGATGACAGTTCATGCTCATGGAAATGGCTCAGTTTAGCAGTTGAGGGGAATGTAACTGGCAGTCAGTGAGCGATGACTGACAGCCTTGTGGAGCATGAGCAAGGACTCATTTGGGTTCAGTTAGCATGAATTCATAGATGACCTCTTAGAGTGATTTCAAAAAACTTTTTAAGGGTTCAGCTGTCTGTTAGGGACTCTAAAGAAAGAATAGGAGAAGGCAATAAAAGCCACCTGACGGTAGTCTGCCTCCCTCCCATTTTTCACATTCTTCATCCACTCTATAGAATGTCTGTTTTTCAACTCATCATGTTTTCCACGTTTATCAGCAGCTATGTCTCAACAGCCAGATACAGTGCTTACAACTGAGCGCATTTGTGAAAGAAATGGCAAAGCAGAGAGGTTGTAGGTAAGCCAGGAAAAAGGCCGGATAAGGAATCGTCTACTTCCATACACAACAACGTACTACTTGCTATTTCCTTGATGGAAAACCTTTGCTTTTTGCTGCCTCTGCATCTTGGCTTATATTTCTACCAGATTTTCTTTCTTTTTACCATCTGAACATACAACAGCTAAGATCCACCTTAAATGCTGCCTTAGGAAGTCTTCTCTGGTCACTTCAACTAGAATAGGTCTCTCTCATTTCTGAATGTCTCTGGTACAATGTGTAACTTTTATGGAATTCATATTTTTTATTACTTTGTTGGTTATTTGCATGTGTACCAACCTTACGCGATTCTTGGGCATAACAATCATGTTTTAAATTTATTTGTATCTTACACTATAGACTATCATATAGTAGATGATCAATAATATATGATTTAAAAAATCAGAATGAACAAAGGAGAGCTACCAAATGATAACTATCTCTGAGAAGTAATGGCATAGTGAAAAGATAATGAATTTAAAGGTAGGCAACCCTAAATTTAAATAACAGCTTTTAATCAGATTACTACCTCAGTGATCTTAGACGAGCGACCTAACCTCTCTGAGCTTCCATTTTAATCATAAATTGGGGATAACTACTACTTTGCAGAGTTAAGATTAGAAATAATGTAATCATCTAGCAGAAAGCTTGGCACATAGTAAATACTCAATAAAGAATAGTTATTTGCTTTATATTCTGTTCTTTTATTCTTAAAACTTAACAGAGTTGCAAATACCGAAGTACATACTCTATAACTTAAATAGTAAGGAGAGGAGGCCAGAAACAAACTATTGACATGGTTTAAGTTGAACTGGAAGGAACCCAAGACATTCTGTTTATAATCTGGCTTTGAATCCTGTAAGCAACTGACCACAGCTGCTGGATGTATGCACCGAAAGGATGTCAGGTGCTACTAAGCTCACTGTTCCACGCAGGTGCTTATCCAGAGGTCTATACTAACCACTCAAAAATGGCTTCACGCACAGATGGTCTGGGCTGCCCTTCTTTCAGTCTGTATAGTTGACTGTAGCCAATCTGTCACAGGGAATAATCCTACCCCAACCAGACGGAGGGATCAATTCACCAAGTATTGTCGCTCATTCCTAATGACTATAAAAGTACTTGAAGTAATCTTTCTATTAAGCGAAAACATTTTACACTAAAAATAAAGCTAATGGTTAGTCTGGAGGAATTTTTTTGCCCAGAAGTTCTGGAATTAGTAAATGTCTTGTTGGGTGAGCAGCAGGGAACCGCCACCCAATAACCGCAGTACAATAAGAACCATGGGGGTCACTGGATGTGTATTCAGGGAACCACAGGGTTGCCAAGGAGAAATGCACTGTGATGGGATTTTTACGATAGAGCAAGTATTTTAGGGATAGTAAAAAATAGCCAATTCTATTTTGCCAGACATCATTTATAAATATCTTTCCATCCAGGGATGAAAGATTATATGCAAACGAGTATGCCAATAACTCTTTTCAACAAACACTTGTCTAAACTTGGCTAAGAAACTTAACATTTTCAAAGGAGTCGTTGCAAATGATGTCCTGAGCAGGCTAAACCAGGCTCTCCTCATAGCCACTTTCTTGGAAGGTATGTGGGTACAGCAAGCTCTGTAACTGGATTACTGGAGTTGGTAGTAATAGCCTGGTGATACAGGTGTAGCAGGTGCTGGTGGTGTTTTCAGTGTCTCCTAAAGGTCATCCTCTAGGCTTCTCCTTCCGAGGCTTCTGTCCTGACACCACCTCCTGTGGCACACTTTCTGCTTTAGTTATGCTCAGCTACTTGTGGTATCTACAGTCAGCCACGCTCCTGCTTTCCCCTCCAGCTCCTCTCTGTAAGTTGTTTCCTCTGCCTGAACGTAACCTGCTGAACTTTTCTTCCTGGGCAATTCCTAGTTTTCCTTCCGGTCTCAGCCTTGACATACCTCCCTTCAGAAAGTCTTCCCGGAATGGAACCTAAGATGCCTCCCGTCTGTTCTCTCACGCCACCGGGGATTTCCCCAGACCTTGCACATGTCACATTAAATACAACGATTACCAGTTTGTCTGTCTCTCCATTAGTCTAAAACTCTGGATCCTGCTCATCGTTAAATCCCCAGTGCCCAGCGAGGTACTTGGGACACCATAGGTGATCGGTAATTATTTGCTTAACAGATGAATGAATAAATAAACAAATAAGTTTACCTCCTAACAGCCTACTTACAGCATGTTGGTCGGGTGACTGAAATCATCGTGTTTTGCCCTGACGTTCCCTGTCTTTGAAAATCCCTTAGTCCTGGGCAAATCAGGACAGTTGCTCACTCAACACGTTAGCCAAAATATAACGTACATTCACACTGCAGAGTCATGAGTTAATGTGCAATGTAGACAGCAACAGCTTAATCACCACTGTAGTTAACATCATCTTCCAAATGAAATACTTAAAACACATCACTCCTAAACTCCTTCCCAGCCCAAAATTAATCCTGTGACTTGAGTTTGTGGGTGGCGGCTATAAAAATGATTCCAAAACTGGGAGGCTGAGGAATAGTCGGTAAAATTGAATTCTGGTACTAAAGCAGCATCCCTACAATAAGGGGAATGTCTCACAGCAATTCATGGCCCACAAAAGAGTCTCTGAAACCATGGGGTTTTTAATCTAACCCCTGCCTGGCTGAAAAAAATGTAGGTTTTCATCTTCGTGCTTGATCCTTTCCTTTCTCTCAAGTTAATGTGGGATTTCTCAAAAACACAAGTTAACAATCCCAACCACCTGTCATTTAAACAAAAGAAGATTTATTATATTTATCCAAAGGACAAATTATTACCTAGTCCTACAGAAGTTTTGTGTAAAACTGCCCTTTTTTCTTTTTTACCCTGAGATGCGTTGCTTGTGTGTGACTCCCTACACACTTTAGTATGGAGAAGCAATCATATTTTCCCCTAGAAATCCCAGGAACTTCAAAAAATATATAGTGGCTGAGGGTTCCATGGGGGAGCAGAGGGCACCTGTGGAATCTGAGGGACCTGAGCATGGGTACCGTGGGGACTTAGAGGAGAAAGAGTATATGAAGAACAAAGAGGACAGGGAAGCTTGTGAGGGGCCTGTTGCGTCATAATTCATGTGGGTCTGTGGAGTTGTGACAAGAGCTCTTTCTCTGAAGGTGGCTATGTGGAGACCTGGGGCAATGAGTGGCGGTGTACGTGCTCCAGTGGTTCCAGTCTAACATTCAACAGCGGTTCTGCAAAGCCCTGGGGAACAAGAAAAACCATTGTAGTAGCCAGAGTGATGCCAGAGTTCTTCCCAGTTTGGGACTTGGCCTTTACTGAACTTAGTGCTTGTGTCACATTGAGTCCTTTTGGCGCACTATGTGGTACAGGGACTAGAGCATGCCTAGGAGGCTAAAAATGAATCTTCTGATGTGGCAGTTTTAAATATGTGAATAAATTCTCCAACACTACTCCATGCAAAAGGTGGAGCCTAATTCCACCCACTTTGGGTGTGAGCTGTCCATAGTGATTTGCTTCTTACGAGTAGAATATGGTAGAAGTGGTATGTGACCTTTGGGACCACATCATAATAGGCAGTGTGGCCTTCTCCTTGCTCTCTCTTTTGGATCCCTTGTTCTTAAGTCATGAGGACACTCAAGAAGGCTTATAGAGAGATCCATATGGCAAGGAACTGAGCTCACCTGCCAAAAGCCAGCAAGGGACTAAACTGAGGGATGCTGTCAACGGCCAGGTGAAGGAACCACCTTGGAAGCAGACCTGTTATAGTCAAGCTTTCAGATGACTGCAGCTCTGCCCAACATCTTAACTGCAACCTCATGAGAGGCCCTGAGGTAGAATCATGCAGCTAAGCAACTCTCGAATTCCTGATCCAGAGAACTGTGAAATAATAAATGTTTATAGTTTTTTAAAACCACTAAAGTTTTTAGAGCAACTTGTTATGCAGCAAATAGCAACTAATATATCTGCCAATCCAGAGATGCAATCTTAGGCTTGTTTTAATAAAATCTGCTGAAATAAAAGAATATGACTTTACTTACCCTCTGAGTAGTATGTCGCAAACCACGTAGACCTGTACAACAGGGACACTATAGACAATGGGGGATGATCACATGCCTCCCAGCCTTCGGGCTCTGGAGGCCACTGGGACCTTTCCCAGCATTTCCTCTTCTGTCCTGCTCCATGGTTGTTTGGAGACTGGTATTCTGATGGTGGTAAGCCCTGGAACCTTCACGTAGCTTCAGGACCCGTGACTCTCTTCAGTTATGACAAGCACATGAAAAATCTAGCCTGTGGAGACAAGCAGGAAAAATGAGAATGAGAGACGAGATCATTTGCCTCCTTGGAGAGGGGAGAAGTATCTACATGAAGATCTTAGTTTCCAGGAGGACCTACTGTGTTTTCTGCACGTGGGTTCTATGAGATTTCACTGCATAGTTCCGATTACTCTGTTTATATTTGAGCTAATTTGAATAGTTTTCTCTTCCGTGCATCCAAATGATCCCTGCAAGACAGCATCCCAGCATCCCTTGTTGCTTGCTGGTCTCTTATTTCTACTCTATAACAGTATCTGTGGAACAGAAGCAATTTCCCTTGGGGTCACATTTTCAGCAAAACTAGTTCTTACAATACAAGATTGGACAATATATGTGGAACTATTTTTATAGCAGGAACAAATCTTATAACAAGCTAAGCCCTAACAAGCAAGTCATTCCTGGAGGGTTTCAAGGTGTAAGTCCAGGATGATGAACAGTAATTCCATAGCTGTATTTAAAGTAAATAGAAATATTCTCCTTCCTTGGGTAAAATGTATCCCAAACAATCTTAAATTCTGGGGAAAATGAATGATTTCAACCAAAAATGATCCAAAAATGATATAAAATATTTCGAAATAGTCAAGATGTCTTTGGAGTTCCTCATCTAAATTTCAACAAATGGTAAATATTTGAGAGATGATAACCTGAAGGACCCATAACAATTTAGAAAATTAGTCTACAACTAAAAGTAAACAAAATGAAAAGAAAAAACAAAAGTAAACAAAATGCAAGAAAACCAAAAAGAAAATCAATTGCTTTAGCCCCAGAATAAAAAGGCTGTGAATAGTTTCCTTGGGAAGCAAAAACCCTGTGTGCCTATGAGGTTTCTGCATTGATTCCCGACAGTTAGGTGGAGAACAGTCATTTTGCAAATGCAAAGTGTGTTAGACATTCACTGGCAATCTTCCAGGAAAAAAAGCACCCCATATGTGGTAGAAATTCAACATAGCTGAGGTTACTGCTCAAAAATAAAGAGTCATTTGCAGGGTGAAAAGACTTGCCTGTACCACCCACATTCCAATACATGCTGTGCGGATTTCTCAAAGGTTTTTGTTTACTGGTTCCTTCTGACCTGATTCAGGCCCCTGGAGATTCCCTGTTGGTAGCTTTGATTGCAAATTTAATTTTAGTTCAGAGATGATTTGAATAAAAACTGATTGTTCAGGTTGTCAGCGCTATGAAAACACATAGGGGATACACACACACACACACACACACACACACACACACACACACACACCAATTCCACTAGGAAGACATTGTGACATTTTTGGTAAAGTTTATTTAAAAGTTACTTTTCTGCTCAAAATCCCATCTGCTAAAGACTCAAAATAATTTCACAGCACACCCAATGGACAATTTTCTTTTTTTAAACCTGAGATGGAAATTTTAGAGATTAGAGCAAGAATGGGAAGCAAAAGGCCATTCAATCAAACGATTTTTTTTTCTAAAATTGTTAATTAATGAATCTCTTTGGAGGCTCTAAATGAAAGAGTTTGGTTTCCCACCTCTATGCCCAGGCTCATTTGGAATGCTGAGTAGATGTATTAACTTTGCACTTTTGGAGACCTGGGTGGGATGGAAGAACACAGTGGCATTTGGGGTTTGGCAAAACCTCTCAAATTATTTTTCAAACACTTTAGGTTTGGCAAAGTCAGATTGGACTTTGCCAAATGCCTTTTTTCTTACTTTGGAACTCAAGTGTCCTTCAAGGAAAATGCAATCCGTATGCTTTTGATTTACTTATTCTTAAATCATCAAATTATTGTCTTGAAACAATTAATTAATGCACAAGAAATTCTTTTGAACTATTTAATGAAATTGTTGTAGTCTCCCTGCACTCCATTCCCTTTCCTTTGCCCCAAATGGCAGAGTCATGTGAGGCCAGCATTAACTCAAGCCAACGTTTTGGAAACTTTACATTTTATTTCCTGTTTAGAACCCTGTATGAGGCATTCCTAAGATTAGCTTAAAAATAGCCTATTGTTACTGGATAATATGATAATAGGATCTTACAATTTTTGAATTCAATCTTTTCCTTAGTACAAGATTCCTTTTTACATCCTTCTGAGCAAATAGTCACCCACCCTCCATATCAACATGCCCCAGGATAGGGTCCTCTCTGCTATTAGATAACTTGAAATATAAGTTTTCCCTTAGTTTGTGATTAAAGTTCACAGTAGGTGAAGTGGTTATTATCCAGGGATTTTATGCAATGGTGACCTGGGAAATGTCAGCCTTCCTTGAAGTCACCTCCCTAGGTTTGTGGCTAGGTAATTTGCTTGTGAGGGAGTCCCAGCGGCACTGCAAATCCTGAACACTGTGAACTGATCTTATTTCTCCATCCAAACCTAGTTTCTATTCCTATCTTTTCCAGCTCAAAGAATGGTACTAGACTCTTTCCTGAGCCTTCTTCCTCCAAAGCCTAACCCCACCTTGTCTAGCCAGGGCACTCACTCATTCAACAAGCCTTCAACAATTGCTACTCTGAGAAGCAAATGAAAAGGGCAAAAGCCAAAAAGGAGAATGCCACCAGGCATATACCAGGTTGTGTTCTGAGCTTAAATGATAAATGAGATTGGTCGCAGCTGTGTGGTGGAGGTGCTTTCTGGTGATGTTTGGCCAAGCAGAGGCCGGGGATGGCCACAGTAAGGAGCCCTTGGGTAAAAGCATTACAAGGATTAGGATGATTGCATGTTCTCAATTGATCCAGAGGTCCCAAGGGAGCATCAAGTCCAAGGAAAGTGACTTTTGTGTAGGAGCATAACAAAGAGTTGTAGGGGGACTGACTTAGGATGGGGACAATGGCCTGGTGTAGAGGATGGCACAAGGCTGGGGTGAGTGGCTAACTGGGAGAAGAGCGCCAGGAGCTGAGACTGGCTCCTCTCCTGTCTATGCAGATGAGGCAGCTCTAGAGGTGAAATCGAGGGTCTTGCACTGAGCATACAGCATACAATACTTAAATAAACCTGTCTTCATGCTTGTATTCAAGAGTTTTCTGTTATTCTGCATAATTCCCATTTGTCCGGGGCAAACACCATGCTATGGGATCTTGGTAGTAAGAACTCTTTGTCAGGTGTGTATACTTTTATAATTTTCCTTAGAACATTCCAAAAAGCAGATGATATAAGTTCTAAAATAGGGCAGCATATAACGGGTGCTTCCAGCAGAGACAGCTGAGATTAGAAGAATAGGAAAGTTTTCCCAGAGGAGGTGGTAGCTGATTCAAGTCTGGAAAGGCAGATAGGAGTCATCCCAGTGAGGAAATGGAGGGGGACAGAAGAGAAGGGTATTCCTTGCAGTGGTATCACCCTGGGTCAGGGCCTGGAGATAAGATAGCAGGGCTTGTTCAAGAAACCACAAAGAGTTCATTGTAGAATCTGAGGAAGGAGTGGTGAAATGTGAGGGGAGAGATGATTTAGGGCCAACTCAAAGTGGGTTTTGTATTTCATGCTAAGGGACTTGGTCTTTATCACATAAGCAATGGAGAATCATTAAAGATTCCAAACTGGAGCGTTATACAATCAGATTACATTTTAGAAAGATCACTGTCACTCCAGAGAGTCTAGAGACAATTGGATCCATTTGGAGGTTAATTCCATGATCTAGTAGAGGCATTTTGAGACCCTGAAGAGCAGGGAATATAAATTTGAGAGTAAATTGACAAGACTTGATGACTGCCTAAATGTGGATGGTACAGGAGAGGGAACAGCTAGAGGGACACTTGAGTTTCTGTAACTGAGGTAGTAATGATGCCATTTATTGAACGGGGGAATTCAGTAAAAAGGTAGATTTCAGAGACAAGACAGTTAGTTCAATTGTGGACATTCTAGGTCTGTGGAACATCCGAGAAGAGACCTCCAGATATAGGTGTATAGTTCAGAATAGACATATATGTCAGAGAATAGTCAATATATGGGTGGCTTTTGCAGACAGAGAAGCAAATGTCACCTTTCTGGAAGACTATATATGGTGGAAAGCAGGCTAAAGACAGAGTCCAGTGGCAGAGTGTATAATATGGTATTAGTTTTCCATGAGATAGTGATCCCCTTAAATTTAGGGAAGCTGAGTGAGAGTAGCAGTGTCCAGAGACCCTGGACAGATTGCCTCAAGATGTGGCAGCCATTTCCAGGGCTCCTCAGGGGGATGCTTAAACATAGTGCTTTAAATAGTTTATATTGTAGCCCTTGACGTTGACGTTGGCTAACTAGCATTGTGAGGGTCTTCTGTCACTTGCATTGCTGCAAAACTCAGAAACTCAGAATTAGGAAAGGATATAATCCACCACCTCAACATCTATTTCAGAGTCCTTTTCTGAGTAGAGGTGGCCAGCTGTGGTGTTGCTGGGGAATTGATGGTCTCAATACCCAGGAAGCCCTAGGCTTGGCCAGTTGGGTGAGATGGAAGGTGGTAGAAAGGCCAGAGAGGATGGTAGGAGCAGCTCCAGTTGTGCCCCAAATCTCTGAGGCACAGGTCTGTCATTTTGTGGCTAGGTTGGAATATAAACTATCTATAATACTGCAAGTACTTCAGATGAAAAGTCACCATTTTGAAATTCTTAACAGGAAAAAAGTTAAATCAGATTAGAAATGTATTCATATTTTCACAAGAAATTTCAACATTATATTTTTCAATGAAAGAAAAGAAAGATCTATTATAATTTGAAAATATAATATCAATTGTTATAAACATTTGCATGGTTGTCAAATTTAAGAAAATATTTTTATCACCTACTTGTGACAACCAAGTTTCTTGTTGATAGTGACTATTAAGAGTATGAAGAAATTATCACTATAAAATCTTGATAACAAATTGTGAGTAGGCATCTCAAGAACAAAAAATTAAAAATACACATTTTGGAATTTTAAACAAATTCAGCGTTTAATATATTTTCTGGTTCTTTTTATTTTTCTTATAACAAATTATACGATATAAATAGAAGGCAATTACTTATTTTTGTTGTTACCAGTACCATGAAAACAGTTTCAAATAGTGTCCAGTTTATCCCAGTATGTTATACAAATAGTTTCATTAATCATGCATGTTATAAAGTCAGAAAGGTTGGCAGGCACGGACCTGGGAACACCAACATTAAAGGAGTGATTAAAAAAAAGAGTAGCCTATGAAGGCAGTTTAAAAAGATTGGCCAGGGAGTGGGTATCAGATGAGGAGAGAGTGACATCAAGGAAGTCAGGGGAATAAGAGGGTGGTGTTAATACTGTCATAAGGCATGGGGAAGTTGAATAAGATGACCGAGAAAACCCCTCTCTTACTCAGCAACAAAGAGATGATTGATGATCTCATTGAGGTCAGTTCCCAGGGTAAGATGTGGTTTGCAACAGATTAGAGTGAGAAGATGTTAAGTCATGGAGGCAATGAAAGAAGTGCAGATCTACTCTTTCAAGAAGCTCTACTTTGAAGGAATGGAAAGGATGGCAGCAGACTCAATTATTGTGAGGTTTTCCTCACAGAACTGGAAGAGAAAATACATGTATGAGTTGACATCAAAGAATTAGTTGAGAAACAGTGGTTATAGCTCTAGGAAGAGACGGGGAGTGGCCTCTGAAGACGTAGGAGGAGAGATCAGAGTTCAGGGAAAGGGGTTAGACTCAAACACAAGGGACACCCCTTGTGTGGACCTTGTAGGAGTGATGAGTGTGAAGTTCTGATACCAATATATGGTTAGCATCATGGTTACAAATGGTTGAGGGCATTCAAACCACATAGTTTTGATTTTCATTGGTGTATTAGGAGGTCAAATTAATCTAGGAGAGGGAGTTTGAGAAGAGAGATTAAGTTTGAGCTTTGGAGAAACTGTGGCTGGAGACCGTGGTTTTGTAAAGATGCTAACCTAAAAAGGTGGGTGATTTTCTTCAGCCATATTCAGCAAGCGTAAGAGCAGAGAAGACAAATGATTGGGTTGATCCAGACTGGGAGTTTACAGAGGAGAAGCTATGTGCCTGGGATGATGGAAGTGCTAGAAAGATGGTTGGAGAGACAAACCATAAGCTTTGGGGCAAAAAGGGGAGGAAATGAATCTACTTGATACCTCCCAGGACAATAGTTGGACTAGGAGTAAACCAGGTGTCAGTTTCAGTCAAAGAATGAAAGTGGAAAAGACAACATTTTATACTCTGTTTGAGGGGGTTTAGGGGATTTTGTTTACAATGAAATGAAAACACAGAGGAAAGACTTAGGAGGGATAAAGGGCATTGGAGAGAAAATTCAGAAGAGAAGACACACAGAGCAGTAACAGGAGGAAAGAGGATCCCACAGGTTGGCATTTCGGGGGCAGTTTTACAAGTCCAAGGATTGTAGGAACGGGAGGAATTAGTGAGGTCTACAAGTCTTGATGTCCAGGGAGTGGGAAGGCTGAGCTACAGATGGTGAAGGGGCCCCTAGGAAGCTGGCCTGGCCTTCCCTCAGGGAACTAAACAGAATACAATAAGGAAATGTTCAGCCCCACCCCCAAGAGCTGGAAGTGGAGATGGTGAAGGCGAGGTGAATTCTGCCTCAAAGCCAACACTGCTCTTAGGCTACTCATGCTTCAAGCCTCAGCTCAAACCTCTGCTCCTCTGGGATGCTGTCTCTCACACCTCCAGGTAGCCAGCAAACACTGTGTCGGGAAAGAAACCAGGCAAAGAAACATGATGCGGTAACATGCCTGCTTGGAAATAGTTCTACCTTTGCATCATCTCAGTTTCACCTTCAAGAAAGTGTTCTGGACAGAAGGCTCCTGAATAACAGTCAGGAGGTCAGGCTGGAGTTCCACACAACACTGGGAATACCGCCATGTGCAAACCCAGTGAAATTCTCAGAGCCCAGGCTTTTGCCTCCAGGCCAGTCCAACTAAAACAAAAATTTTGGCTCAGAAGAAAAAGGCATGTTACCATCCAACTCTGCCACTTGAAATGAAACTAGAAAAACATCCTCAGAACAGAGGTAGGTCCTGATTCACCCCTTATTCCTGAAGGAAGTAGGGTTTTAATGACTATTTCTGTCCTCCTAAATCTGATATAATAGTGAAGTTATGTGATTTAAAAAATTATTTTCAGGTCTGATACTGTATGTAGAATTCATGTGGCCACAGTTATCTGAGGTGCTTTGAGGAGGAGGAAGTGCTCGTTTGTTGGGGAGTGCGATTTGGAGCATCTTTTTCAGAAACCGGATAAGCCCTAATGGTATTAGGAGACTTATGTTTAAAAGCTGTCAGGCATAAGTATAACAAAACATAACTAAGACACATGCTTTTAATTATAAGCCTTTAAAATATTTTTTATATAAAAATGGAATTTTGTTGTCAGATTTTTTTTTCAATAGTTGACAGTGCTGAGAAAATGATGTCGAGAAGAAGGAGAAAGAAGTAGCTCAAGTATTAGTTGTGATACTATGTTAAATAATACTTCCACCACACACTTCGTCCTGTCTCTTTGACTCTGTCCGGTCTCCTGCTCATCACTATTCTGCCTCCCTTATACTCCAGAAGGCAGAGAACATATCCAGTATTTCTTAGTAACAATTTCCAACACAATGTTGAAGATATAACCCCCCACCAAATGCTTATGTGCTCATACACACACACACACACACACACAATTTCAGGATATTCATGCCTTCTGCCTTCACTCCACGCCCTCGAATTTCATCCTTAGGCTCCCAAATGAAGTTCTCTATAAAATGGGCATTCAGTACAGAACACCAGTCAATGCCAGGGGCTGACTATTGTAATCTCTGCTTCCCTGCGTGCCTTATGCCTTGCCTGGAATGGAGAAGGCATTCAAATCATGTTTGATGAGGTACACTGCAAAACAGATGTGCCATTTTAATTAAGGATGTGTAGGGAAGAAGGCAGGAGTCTTGAGCAGTAGGTTATTAGGTGAGTGCTGGGGTGAGATGAAGCTGTCAGAGAAAAGGTAGGATGAATATATATTGAGGTCTGAATTTTTTTTCTCTTAGATCTCAGCCAGCCTACTAGAAAGACCGGGAGAGAAGCATTCTTTGATTAAAGAGAGAAATCCTAAATTTCTGAAGCTGGACTCTGCAGCTCATCGGCAAAGATTGGTTCATCTCAGAAGCCAAAGGAACTTCTGAAGATGGATGTGAGTTAAAGAAATGCTTAAAAAAGTGTTGAGACGTAGATAGAGTAAGCCACAGAGGCGCCAGCACAGTGATTACTACCATCTATGATTTCCAGGTGAAGCTTGGCCCTCTCCTGGTTTTAGTGCCAGGCTCCCAAAGTGGAGGGCCCAGGACATAATCACTACTGGGGCTGCTCCCTCCCGGGCAGTGGCACAGGTTACTTACTCCAATGGCTCCATCCTGTACCTCTAGAGAAACAGAAAATATGCTGCATTTGTGTGGCATTTGTACCTAGATCATTTCAGTTTAATCACTGTCATAGTCAGAAAAAACGCTGGCCTGCTTCCTCTGCGGCCTGTCTCAGCTGGAGCTGGTGTGCTCAACTCTTGCCAGAAACAAATTCCTGATGTAGCTGACTAAAACAAAACTGCCTGTGAAAAGCTAGTTTATACGTTGAGACAGAGACATAGCTTTAGAGGCAATTGTATTTACAGGGTAAAAATAAACAACAGAATAAATCATCAAATAACACTCTCTCCTTCTTTCTTCCTGACCCAACTTTCCTTCTCTTTTGTGCTCAGTCCACAATTTCTCTGGGGGTAGTTTATTTTACCAAAGAAGCTGTTTGATCAACTTGAAATACATCAGCTGAAAACAAATCTATTTGATCAGGAGAGGAGTGTCAAGAATGCTTTGTCTTTAATCTGAAAAAAATGGGGCTGGGATGATATTTCCCATGGGGACAGAGGAAAGACATCATAATTTTGATATCTTCCATAACTTTTTACTTGGCTTCCATTTACAACAATGTTAGCGCTTCATTCTCATACCAGTTGAAAGTCAAAAAACACTCCGGATTT
Source organism: Rhinolophus ferrumequinum (assembly GCF_004115265.2). NCBI lineage: Eukaryota > Metazoa > Chordata > Mammalia > Chiroptera > Rhinolophidae > Rhinolophus > Rhinolophus ferrumequinum. The sequence goes on along the minus strand of NC_046294.1, from coordinate 70,542,033 downwards.
TTTCCCTGCTTCCCAAATCCAGTCCTGATATGTCAGGTTAGGACAAAAGAGAGTCAGACCTTCCCACAGGTCTTTTCCCTCTAGGGAGGAATCTGTTTTGTGACTCTATAGTAGGCAGGGGACACATGATACTGTCTACAAAATAGATAATTTTAAAGCTTGGAGAAAAATAGCTATAAACTCTCCACCTCAGTTTTCTGAATTATTTCATCCTCTGTCATGATACAAATATCTGTGATGTTAGAGAGAGAAGCTTGGTTTATACTCTTATCAAAATATGTACTCATCATTCTGAATCACATATTGATAAAATATGATCTAAACAGTTATTAGTAATCAAGCTTTAGTTTTTCTTTGGCTTAGTTTTTCCCATCTGGTTTTGGTTTAGTGGTTGCCTTTCCAATTCTGAGCCAATGTAATAAAAAAGAAGATTAAGAAAATAAAACACAACATGATTTGTGAATCTCATCCAGTCCAATCCTTTAAATAAATTGATTTTTTTAGGAAATCAAGACTGAAGAATGATATTATACTAGAGACCCATGTATTAAATATGCAAATCAGCACACACATATAAAATGAACATATTTCGTTCTTAAATGTTAAACAGAAAAATGATTATTCCACCCTACGGTGACATTCTGTAACAACAACAACAAGAAAAAGGAAGGAAGGAAGAGGAAGGAAGGAAGGAAGGAAGGAAGGAAGGAAGGAAGGAAGGAAGGAAGGAAGGAAGGAAGGAGGAAGGAAAGAAAGAAAGAAAGAAAGAAAGAAAGAAAGAAGAAAGAAAGAAAGAAAGAAAGAAAGAAAGAAGAAAGAAAGAAAGAAAGAAATCGATCAATGCGGGAAAGCATAAAAATGTGTTGGTTAGAGAGGCCAAGAGATTGGAGCCAAGTTCTTGTAGGTAAACATCAATCTTCCTCTTATTCCAGAGTGTCCTCATATTCTCCAGCAGATCTCATCTACTATGACACAATGAAAGCAAATGCTCTTTGCATTACCTTGGTCACCCACTTGGGACCATGGAGTCTGTTCCAGGTCTATTGGTCATAACTTCAAAGCAATAATAGTAATAACGATAACTCACATCTTAGCCAATTATTGCATCAGGTATATTATAGGCATTATCTTTGGTCCTCAGTGCAATCTTTTGTGGTAAGCTTATGATTATTACTGCTTTTTTTGAGGGGAAATCAAGCTTGGGTGGAACAGGATTTGAAACTACGTTTGTAAGTCAGCATTTATCCTTTAGCCTGGATCTCTTTAGTCTGAGACAGGCACCTACCAGGAATAGAAAACTACCTGGAAGGGATGGAGCTCACCCTCCTCCTTGTTCTAATTCCCACCTTGTTTTGTGAATGCCCCATCAGCACACTGATTATTACAGCCCACCTCCTCATATGTTTACTTGTTCATCTCTTCTGCTAGAGTGGAACTCCTTGACAGTGAAGCCAGAAAACCGATTGTGCCTGACACACAGTGGGTACTTAAAACATTTGTGTTGGGTAAAATATGCTAAAAATTATTATATGCTGGGAATTTATTATAAAGACCATGCCTTCCAAACTCTGCATTCTTTTCCAGATATTCAATAGTTTGTTTGTAATTGCATACCAATTTTTAAATGCAGACAGGTGCAGTTATGAATATACAATTTGATCCATAATTGCCATTATCACAGTTGGCATTTGCAAATTTAATTCTAATTACAGAATTAGCTGTTACATTGTATCGAAAAGCAAAGGAAGTGTTTTAATTTAACGTTTTAATAAGAAGTGTATGCATATTTACTAACTTCATTATAAAACTATCATCAAGTAATTTTTGAATATCTATGCCACAAAACACAATGAGCTTTTCTGATGGAAGATGTAGTCTTTAATAGAGGTCTTTAACTCACAGCCTTGCATTGCACGCACTTAGCTCAATCCTCAGAGGCCCTCTAGTGGTGATAAATAATAAGTAAATAACAAAGTAAGTGAAAATAAAAGGACTTTATCAGGTAGTGGTGCTTTCACAGTCAGTAACCGCATCTGTTCAGACGTATTATACAGATCAAATATAATGCAAAAGGAATATTTGCTTTTGTTTTCCCAAGTTAATGTAACATCCTTTTAAAAATGTCTCAGAGTATCAAAACAATAATAGTAAAAGAATACAAACACACACACACATAAAAATAAAGTATAGAGAATAATGAAAGAAATGTGTGCGTGTGTACTCAGGACCTGTCTTAAGAAATAGAAAAGAAAGTAGAAAAAGAAAAGAAAAACACTTTTTGTTTGATTTGAAAGGCCACTGTCTTTCCATGATGTCATAAAATTTCTTAAGAACCAGAATAAGAAAACTCATCTCCACATGAATAAAATCAGCCCTCAGCCTCATTAACAAACATGCTCTAGCCAGATGATCCAACCAGTAGGTTTTACTGAGGAAGAAGAAAAAAAGCTTTCAGAATGCCTTGTACACAGAGAGCGTGCAATCAATATTAATTTCTTTTATGCTCAGTAAATAATCTTCCGGTGATAAATCCTGATTGTTTGAAACTTTAAAAATATGCCCAGGGTTAAATAAGTTTCTATCATAAATAAAATTAATATTATGTAGCTGCTTTAAAATTAAATTAGAGGCATACCTCGGAGATATCGCCGGTTTTGTTCCAGACCACCAGGAAGAAAGTGAGTATCGTGATAAAGCGAGTCCTAATCTGCTGCCGTGAAGGATCTCGCCTTTAATTTGTTAAAAACGCAATACCTGTGAAGAACAGTAAAGCAAAGTTCAATAAAACGAGGTATGCCTGTATTCTGAGATCATTCCCACAGGAAATTATTTCATTCACATTCTAAAAATGGAAACGATAACTGTTTTAAAAGTCTGATGTAAATCTCTTGCTGTATTGCCATCGGGACGACTTCTCACAACTCTATCAACTTAGACTACTTATGATTCAGAAATATTTTACTATTTTTCAACATATTGGAAATTGATACAAAACCCTGTTGTCTTAAACTTGTATAGGACCAAACTATATTTCAATGGTCAACACTCAAACTGAGTCCGATGACAATTTCCACTCTGTAAATAGAAAAAAGTAGTTTTGAAATATACAGAAACATACAGATGGGACTCAACATGCTTTTCCCACAAGATGTCACTATAGTACCTATGAAATACAGTCAGAGATGTATTTGTCTGTGACCTTATTTTTAAAAAACAATAAGAAAGTTCTATACATAGGCACATGATCCTCCCATTAAGCACACATAGGAAATAAGTGAATTCATAGATGTCTAGTATTTACCACATATATATGAAAGCAAATATATGTGTTTAGATGTATATTAAAATCTTCATTATATACATTCAAAGGAAGTATAAAACTGGTAATCTAAATATATATATATATATATATATATCTTTTTTATATATATAGTGTCTTCTGTATATATAGTGCCTCCTGTATATATCTATCTATCTATATAGATAGATATAGCTAGATAGATCTATCTATCTAGATCAGATATATATATACCTATATATATATCTATATCTAGATATATATATAGATCGATCTATCTATCTATCTATCTATCTATCTATCTATCTATCTATCTATATATCTTAGAAAAATATCCTAAAAGTACATGATATGTCACTCACATTGTGACTCTTCTCACCAAGTACCTGATACTCTTGGGTAGTTACAGATGAAGTTTATATATTTCATGTGCATGTGTGATGGTTAAAGGATGAATACTGAGTGATTTTGAAGTGATAAACAACTGGCAATTTCATGTCTCTCCTTTGTTTCTGCTATCAGGTAACGCAAGGTTAGGAGCCAAGAAGTCAGAGAGCGCAGAATTCAAAATCCAACTCAGCCATCTGTGTAATCTCCAGCAAGTGAACCTCCCTAAGCTGGCTTTTTTATTTATAAAATGGGGGTAGTAATACATATGAATCTTGTTGTGGTTGCTGTGAGAGTAAATGGAGACAATGCATATAAAGCACCCAGCACAGAAAAGATTATTTAATAAATGACAGTAGTTATTATTAATTTCAAGAGGGGAATGTTAATTAGACTCACATTTTATGCTTTGATCACAGGCCTTCATTCACAGATATGAAATTCTTGTGTAATAAAATACAAGCAGATCTATAAAAATGTAAACACTTGCAATAACTGGTATCCTGTAATGGCCTTTAATCACGGTTTTGTTTGCTAAACTCAACTATTTGTTTGAAGAGTAAACAGAGGTCTGGACTTGCTTTTTGGAATGATTCTCTTCTGCTGGTGACAGTAACTGAAATTTGCCCTAAGTCTGGCAGCTGCACATAGTTAAACATCATTTGGCCAATTGTTAGGCAAACTGTGGGATTTCTTCTCATCCCCTTCTATTAGTCCTGCTATGTAGCATTGTATTAATCTCTTATTTTTAAGTCTTCAGTAGCTCCCCAAGGCTCTGAGGACCAAGTACAAACATGGTTCACAACTCCAGCTTGCCCAATGAGTTGAATCTGCCTCAGATGTTGTACCGGGTATTCTCACCAACATGCAAATCAGCTACACTTTACAAACAAGAACTCTGAATGCCAGAAGGCTGAAAAGTCTTGTCCAAAGCAAGCTGCTCTGGAATTAGAACCCAAGTGTCTTCTTGGCACCCTCCCTGCATTGGAAGAGGCCAGGATTATCGTTTGCAACCCAAATGCTTTTAAAGACCTAGACCAGGCTTGGATAATGAACAGAATACTCTCTCGTCCAAAGGAGTCAATTTTTACCAAGCGGTGAGATGTTTCAAGGGTGTCACGCGGGGTGTCATGTGGGGTCTCTGGTCCTGCTCCCCACATAAGAACGCAGGATATGGTGAGGCCAAAAAAGAACACCCACAGAGCCATAGATAGGGGAGTCATACCTGTACAGTTTAGTCTTGCTGGCGGCTGGGTTGGAGAACAGGAAACAGGAGCCACATGATCCGCAACCCTCACTCCGCTGCTTGCAGGCTCAGCCACCGTCTTCCTGCTAGCTCCCATTTTTACTGTTAGCGTAGCCACGGCAGTTATATTAGTGGGCAGTGGCTCACTGGTTGCAGCTGATAGCCAACTAGCCACAGCTGATGGCCATCCAATCACAGTTGATGGCCATTTACTACCTGAGCCAGCACCTTTCTATGTGAGGCTGAGACCCTGGAAAACTGTACTCCTGGCTCTGTCCCCACAAGGGCCATACGAAATACATCTGTTTGTTTGATATCTTGCTTTTATTTTTATGTTTATTTTTTTCTCTAAAATTTTAAATGAGACCATTAAATAAAATAAACAACATAATATATTGCTTATCATTTCTGCAGGGTGAATTGGCCTATGGGCCACTCTGAGGTTCAGAGTCCTGCCCTGTAGATGGAGACTCTGAGCTGCGCTAGAAGCACCAGGGATGTGTTGCAGTAAACTTTGCCACTCCTGTGTGGTCTGCAGGTCAGCAGCCTCCATGTCTGTGGGAGTTTTTTTGAAATGCAGAATCCCAGGCCACACCCAGATCTTTTGAATCAGAATCTGCATTTTAACCAGATCCCCAAGTGACTGGTGGAGACATGAAAGTTTGAGAAGCCCCATCTTAACCACTGTATCAAAGAGCCTCCTGCAAGCAGTATTCTGTTAGATTCCTTCCTGAGGCTCTGGCTGGGTTGCCCAAGGGAAAATCTTTGGCACAGTTATTGACACTTCTTTGAAAGTCTACAATGAAAGATTCCCTCCCCTTCTTAAAAATTTATTAACTCTAGCTTGTCTAACAAGGAATTAGTTTTAAAAAATATTTGGCTTCTTTTTATTTTTTTAATCGTAAAAGAAATACTTATTCATTAGAGGAGTTTTGGATGACACATGTAGAAAGAAGGAAGATAGCCACTACTTTTACTATCTACTACTATCTAGGTATAGTGCCTTCTGTATATACAAATATATTCTAATATGTATGCATAAACACACATCTTTAATAACTGCTCATATTTTTTGTGTATCCTTCAAGAGATAGTTTTAAGTATAATCACATAAACATGAATATGTATGCTTTCTCTATTTTTAACAAAAATTGTAGGTTTATTCTACACAGTTCTGCACCTTATAGATATGTTTTTACAACTATTGGAAGGTCTACAACCATAATCCACTTCGTAAATTCTGTTTCACTTTGTATTTTACCATAAGCATTTCTGATGTTTGTATAGTTTTTATAAGTGTCATTTGAAATGGCCCCACAGTATTTCATTGTGTGTGTGTTTGTAGTAATAATTTACTTAACCAGTAGAGGTTACTGAAGCACATTTTGTTCTTTTCTCTTCTTCCCTTTTCTTTCTTCAATTGCAGATACCTTTGTGATGAAATGTTTTGCATATAGAGCTATTGCTACCCAATGGGTACTGGGCGGGGGCGGGGGTGGGGGGTGGGGAGTGGCTGGATAGACACCTGCAGCCACTGCTGCTGAGAGTCCAGAGCAGCCCCTGTGTTTTCCCTTTCTCAGTCTTGTTGTTCAAGTTTTGTTCAATTCTGGGGAATACTCTGTAACCTACTAATAGAATCTCCCTTTTCTCTTAATATATAAAGAGGCATTCATAGCTTGCAACAACAAATGAGGCTGAATGAATCTGTAAAACAATGGGAAAGAGAAGATGACACTTCCATCTGGTGAAGTGTTAATTCCATATCTGGTGAAAAAGAAATGAAATTACCTTGAGGCAAGTAGAAATGAAAAAAGAAAACAAGAAAAGACAAGAAAGAAAAAGAAAACCCATCTAACACTGAAAAAATGGCAAAGGAACATCCATGGGAAATGAACACCAAAGGGGATTCAGTTCTTGCTACAGGAGGAAAAAATATTGGAAAACAAGAAGTGTTTCATTGAAAAGGTGTCGTCCTAAACGTCTGGAGAACTCAAATAGCTGAGGAAACAGAGGTTTGCTGAGAGGAGTGCATGGTCCGCCTTCCATCTGTAAAGAACAGGCTTGTAAAGTATCAAACAGAAACAGTTCTTGGTCAGAAATTTTTTAAGATAGGTTCATCAACCAGGGCAAACTTATAGTACCATAGCTTATCTCCAGGCAAATGCTAGAGCAGAAGGCAACTGACCATTACAGTGTTAGAAGATGAGAAAGGATTGGGTTCAGTTCAAGTTGCAGAAATACTTGGAGAAAACATAATTTTGGAACTGTTGGGGAATATCTATATTTATGGTGGGGTGGGTGGGTATAGCAAGAGCCAAGAACTTTTTCCTCAAGAAAGGGGACGGAGAGGGCAGCTGGGTGGCTCAGGCCCTGCTCTCCTAACACCGAGGTCACCGGTTCGATTCCCACATGGGCCAGTGAGCTGCGCCCTCCACAACTAGGAGAAGCTGAAGGAGGAGGGGGGGGAGGGCCGTGGGGGGAGCGGCCAGGGGGGAAAGGGGTGGAGTTATTGTCTTCCACTCCAATCCAATTCAATATTAAATTCAGCCTCAGAGAGCCAGTCAACTCGGGCTTAGAGGAAAAGTGAAATCTTAATTACTTGCAATAGATTCCAAAAGGAAGGGGGCCTCAGAAAAGACTTGGTGATTGGAGAGGTATACTGTATGTATCTAGTAACTAGCATGCCGGGATAGCAGAACTTGTAGGATGCAATCATATAGAAACTAAAATTGTGCTCTCTCATTCTCTCACATGGTCCATTGAAAATCTGCAGCTTTGACCATGGTACATGGGAATTCACTCTCTCCCAGAGACTGAACTGCTATCAGTCAATCCAATCAGCACCTCACTCTTTAGATTTCTCAGTCATGAATAGAATACCAATACACCATGTCTGCCAAACTCTAAAAGACCTGTTTGGTTCCAGAAGCTCTTCTTCACTGAGCTCCGGGAAAAGGCGTACCCTATCCCTCCCATGGGTAGATGCAAGTTCTCACAAAATCTTTCTCATCTCCTACTCCAACTCTTCGTCACTCCCAAATCCTTTATAGGCTGGACGTATGTCGTTAGCTAAGAGGTATAAAATTGGTTCTTGACCGCTCATTTTGCAATTCAGAGCTTGGTGGTACAGCACCAACAATTTCATATGTGGTATGATCAAAATATGTTAACTTTTATTCATTTTTAACAATTGATAGGCACATGCATGTATAATTAGTTCACATTCAAATTCACATTAGATTTAGATTTTCTTTCTTAGTAAGTAAAATACTGAGAAACTTGTGTGATATGTTATCCTACGAACAACACAGCCGAGAAGGGTCTTACATTTTCTTGAATTTTATTTTTATGTTAAAGGAGTTGCATGTTCTAGAAGATTTAAACTTGCAGGTTGTAAGTGTATTTATTTTCCAGAGGAAAACATTTATACTATTTTCTAGAGGAATAAGGAAATGAAATTCCATAAGTGAGGAAACAATTTAGGTTGGGAGTTGTGTATGTATGTGAAAATTGCTGGATGTCTATGAGATAAATCTGTGTGGGGAAATGTCATTTTGGGATTACATTTTTATGTTATGAAAGAGTGGGAAGGAGAGAGATGAATAATTGACACTTGCCATTTTTAGGTTCCATTGCTTTCTCTTGCAAGCAGATAAAATGCATAAATACTAAATGCACACACTAAAGCTGCTCCTTGGCAGATGTGAACTATATTCTAAAGGGACACATTCAAAGAGCATCACCCAAATCACTTATTTATTCTGCATCCCCTACATATGTCTCAGTGCAGTTCTACAAAGTTATCATGTACAGCTTCACACAGCTCTCTGTGATTGTGCTTTTGCTGTTTCAACCCTGGGTGAACCTCACTTCAAGCAAACCTATACAAACCAACTTGAGTAAATTTCTAAATTGGGGTTGTCTTATATAAAATATTATTTGTCTAAAATACAATAACTTTTCAGTGTACAGGAGTCACTAGGAATTTCCTCTAATACTAAGCCTTCTTCGGTGTAGTTTTAAAAACTAAATTTATACAAAATTGATCCAAACAACACATTTTTGTAATAGTAGCCTAGAGTTTACTCAGAGTATATCAGGAGTATACACAATATGGAGAGGCCCCAGGTGTCTTGGGCAGTGGAGAAAGCTAGATGGGGAGAAAATACACACATTTATTCCTGAACAAACGTGAGACTGTCTTTGAGGGCTTGCTAGAGTAGCCAGGATCCCCCATGAAGTAGGGGATATGGGTCCAAAATGTTTGCTTATTAATGGTAATATCCTCTCATTTGTCCCCAGAGATAGGGACTGAGTGTGAAGGAGGAATATTTAAGACATGTGTCATCAAAAGTTTCTTTCCTTTGGGTCTTATTTCTCTACCAAGATCACTGACTTTAAAGCGAGTCCAGATTTGGCAGGTTGGTCAGGATCTAATGGCATCATGCAAATGAAATAAACACGGAGAGACCGGCCCATGGAGCCCCAGAAGAATAAGCCATGTCTTGCTCTCTCATGAAAAGTGGGAGAAAAAGTAAATGTTCCTTTGGGCTTCTTGAAGACAGGGATAATGTCCTCACAAGTGGCCATTTGATAGATGTTGCTTAATAAACGGATGACTGAATCGAAGGGCACGCAGGAGGCAGTCTGGTAAAACATCAGCCCCGTCTCAGATGGACAGCATCAGATTCTCAGAACAGGAGCGTTTGGGCGGCAGAGCCCACCTGCGTGACTTTTAGCCTATCCTTGCCCTCACAGTCTCTGGTGCCTCCCTCTTACCTCTTAGTACATAGGAAAGGTGGTACATGTCCTCTGAGCTTAATAAATGATTGTCTAGGATGATCAGTTGGTGTCGTGCGGGGTGTCAGGCGGGGTCTCTGGTCCCACTCCCCACACAAGAACGCAGGACATGGTGAGGCCAAAAAGGAACACCCACGGAGCCATAGGTAGGGGAGTCATACCACTATACTCTCACTGGCGGCTGGGTTGGAGACACAGGAACCAGGAGCAACACAATTCTCAACCTTCACTGTGCCGCTTGCAGACTCAGCCACCATCTTCTTGCTAGCTCCCCCTTTTTTCTTTTTGCTACTAGCCCAGCCACGGCAGTTATATTCATGGCTAATGGCTCACTGGTTACAGCTGACGGCCAACTAGCCACAGCTGATGGCCATTTGATCACAGTCGATGGCCATTTACTACCTGAGCCAGCACCTTTCTATGTGAGGCTGAGAGCCTGGAAACTGCTTTTTGGGGCTCTGTCCCCACAGTTGGAATCATTTGTAACCATTATAAATGTCTGAGAAAGATTGTTGGTACCATTTTACCTTTGAATTTTAAGAATTACAAAGACATACACATGCAATTTAGAAAAGAGTAGAAAACAGATAAGTTATAAAGAAGAAAATCATTCACTGTGGCACTAATTAAAGATAGCAAGGTAACGATCTCTTTGTACAAAAATGGGATCCCATTGTACATATATTTTGTGTCCTGTTTTTTCCCTTTGTGACAATCCATGAACATATTTTTTGTGGCATGATTTTAGAAGTGCTCTATTAACGTAATGCCTTTCTCTCATGCTCTACTCTAACCAAGATTAATCAGCTGCAGATTTTTTAAACTTTCTACTTCTAACGAATCACTACCATTTATTATGCCTCCGGGATCCAGCAAACAATGTCTGTTCTGCGTGTGACAATGGATTCACCTAAAGAGAGAAGTTATTTTTATTTATAAGTTTTATTTATTTTTTATTATTATTTTTTTAGTTTCATACGTTTTTATTGTGGTAAAATACACATAAATTTTACCACTTTAACCATTTTAAGTGCACAGTTCAGTGGCATTAAGTACATTCCCATTGTTGGGCAACCATCACCACTATCCATAACCAGTACTTTTTTTTTTTTTTTTTTTTTTTTATTGGGGAAGGAGAACAGCACTTTATTGGGGAACAGTGTGTACTTCCAGGACTTTTTTCCAAGTCAAGTTGTTGTCTTTTCAGTCTTAGTTGTGGAGGGTGCCGTTCAGCTTCAAGTTGTTGTCCTTTTCAGTCTTAGTTGGGGAGGGCGCAGCTCAGCTCCAGGTCCAGTTGCCATTGCTAGTTACAGGGGGCGCTGCCCACCATCCCTTGTGGGAGTCGAAACTGGCAACCTTGTGGTTGAGAGGATGTGCTCCAACCAACTGAGCCACCCAGGAGCTCAGTGGCAGCTCAGCTCAAGGTGCCGTGTTCAATTTTTTAATTGCAGGGGGCGCTGCCCACCATCCCTTGTGGGACTCGAGGAATTGAACTGGCAACCTTGTGGTTGAGAGCCCACTGGCCCATGTGGGAATCGAACCGGCAGCCTTCGGAGTTAGGAGTATGGAGCTCTAACGCCTGAGCCACTGGGCCGGCCCCATAACCAGTACTTTTTAATCAAGAAGTTTCGTTTTAAAATCCAGCTAAAAATACACAAAAGAGTCGCAAAACCTCAACGGAAAGGTGAACTTCAACTGCAAGACAGTGAGGCATTAGGAGAATGGGGCACAGCCACGATCCTTCTCCTCCCCCGAGCACCTGGTACTGGTGTAGAGAGAGGCCTGGAGCTGCATTCTCTTCATGTGGAGAGATACCAGGAGAGGAAAAGAAGCAGCTCCTCCTAACAGCGATACTCAGCTAAAGAGATTATTTGGGTTTCAATAAATTTGTGGCTGTGGTCCTAATACTAAGCTCAAATCAGAACCACCCCAGTGTAAGTTTATGAAATCAGAGCTGGGGGTGCCAGGGAAAACCTGCACCATGTGGGAAACTATAGAGCTGGAGGTGGGGATGTTGCTCAGGGAATCCTGGTCTTCTCCCTCCAACCCCAGCAAGGATGTGGCCTCATTGGTCAGGCTTTGGTTTAATAAACAGAATCTGATTTTTCCTGAAGTGTCCATTTCAGTGGATTTTAGTGTGTTCACGGGTTGTGGAACAATCACCACTATCTAATTTCAGAACATTTTCATCACCGGAGAAAGAAGCCCTGTATCCATCCAGCAGTCACTCTCCAATCCCCTCTTTCCCCAGTCCCTGGCAACCACTAATCTCCTTTCTGTCTCTATAGATTTGCCTCTTCTGGATATTTCATATAAATGGAATCATACAATATGGCCTTCTGTGTCTGGCTTCTTGCACGTAACATAATGTTTTCAAGCCTTATCCATGTTGTAGCATGGATCAGAAATGTATTACTTTTTAGGGCTGAATGATATTCCGTTGTATGGATATTTCGGTAGTTTCTACATTTTGGCTCTTATGAATCATACTGCTATGCACTTTTGTGTACACTTTTTTTTTTTAACTTTTATTTATTTAAGTGTGTTTTTCCAGGACCCAACAGCTCCAAGTCAAGTAGCTGTTTCAATCTAGTTGTGGAGGGTGCAGCTTACAGTGGCCCATGTGGTGATCGAACCAGCAACCTTGTTGTTAAGAGCACTGCACTCTAACCAACTGAGCTAACTGGCCACCCCCTTGTGTGCACATTTTTATGTGGACATATATTTTCATTTCTCTTGGAGAATTTGATGTGTTTGAATATTTCTTTAAACAAAAATACAAGGATTTGGGAACTCTGGTTTTTGCTCAAACTTTCTGTAAACCCAAGGCTGCTCTAAAAGTAAAGTCTACTAATTAACTTTAAAAATGCACAGATTATCAGTTTTTAGTGTCAACGGTGAATTGCGAAAAGACAATGGCATACCATGAATTTGACTGTTTTCATTTTCTCTTTCCCCAATATCTTTATAGAGACATAGTTGACAGAATTGTATATATTAAAAGTGTACAATGTGATGCTTTGCTATACATTGTGAACTGATTACCGCAATCAAGTTAGTTAACACATCTATCACCTTACATAGTTACCCCCTTTTTGGGGGGTGGCGAGATGTACTCTCTTAGCAAATTACAGTATTATTAATTATAGTCATCTTGTTGTACATTAGATATTCAGAACTTATTTATCTTATAACTAAAAGTTTATACCTTTTGACCAACATCTCCCCATTCTCTCCACCCCAGACCATGGCAATCACTATCCTACTCTTTGTTTCTATGAGTTCTCCTCCTCCTCCTTCTCCATCTCCTTCTCCTCGTCTTCCTCCTTCGCCTCGTCCTCTTCCTCCTCCTCTTCTTTAGATTCCATGTGTAAGTGATACCATACAGTATTTTTTTTTGTCTGGCTTACTTCACTTAGCATAATGTCCTCCAGGTTCACTTATTTTGTCACAAATGGTAGGATTTTTTTTTATGGCTGAATAATATTCCAATGTATATACATGGAATATCTATCTATCTATATATATATATTCAGTAAAATGTATAGTATACGTACATACCAAATTTTCTTTATATGTTCCTCCATCAATGGACACTTAGGTACTTTCCATATCTTGGCTTTTGTGAATAATACTGCAATGAACATGAGAGTGCAGATATATTGATTTTGTTTCATTTGAGGTACGGATTTTGTTTCCTTCAGATATGTAATCAGAAGTGGGATTTTGGATCAAATGGTATTTCTATATTTAATTTTTTTGAGGAACCTCCATACTGTTTTCCATAGTGGCTGCACCAATTTACATTCTCATCAACAGTGCACAGGGGTTCCCTTTTCCTCACATCCTCATCAACATTTTTTATCTCTTATCTTTTTGATAATAGGAATTTAGCTGTTTTCTTAATGCTTATAGTAGTGACTAACAGTCCCATGGAGAAGACAGGCATGAGGAAAAAGCCAGGACAGAAATTATTGAATTTGCCCCACCTCTGTGTGACTAGCTGGCTTCAATTAAGTTCATATCATTGATTAAATAAAATAGAGTACACAGAAAGCATAGCGGAATGTGTGGTCTCTTACCTTGTAGGATAACCTGGAATGCTGCAGGTAATTGCCTTTCCTTTAAAATATTTAAAATTATAAAATAATAAAACCTGGTTTGAGAAAATTAGGAAACAGAGATGAACTTAAAGAAGACATTAACTTACTTCCACATAAGTTACATATAGCATTGCTGTTATTTCTTTTTGCAAACCATGAAATCATATAGTATAGTCTGTGTTCTGCTTTTTTTCTCTAATCAATGAACTATGAATATATTTCAGAGGCATGTGGTTAAAATCATTTACTAATGTGGTACTCTTTTATCCTGATGTTCTGCTGTAATCAAATTTAGTCATATCAAGACTTCACTTTTGTCCAGGAAAAAAAAAATACAGGAATAAAGTTTCTTTCTAGTCCAAAGCAGGCACTTCCATTGATTGTATCCTACGATAAAATAGTGCTAGGCTTACATGAGGCAGACAGGATTAGGTCTAACCTAAGGGACATGCTGACCTTTAAAAGTAATAGTGGAGGGAATAGAGGAAACATACCTCAATCTAATTAAGGCCATATATGACAAACCCACATATAACATCATATTCAATGGTGAAAAGCTAACAGCGTTTTCCTTAAGATCAGAAACAAGACAGGGATGTGCACTTTCACCACTTTTATTCAACACAGCATTGAAAGTCCTAGCCACAGCAAGAAGACAAGAGAAAGAAATAAAAGGCATTCAAATTGGAAAAGGAAGAAATAAATTGTCATTATTTGCATATGACATGACGCTATATGTAAAGAGATTCTACCAAATATCTATTAGAACTGATAGATGAATTCAGTAAAGTAGCAGGATACAAAATTATCCTGTAAAAAAAAAAGTAGCAATTGCATTTTTATACACCAATAATGAACTATCAGAAAGAGAAATTAAGAAAACAATCCCATTTACAATTGCATCAAAAAGAATAATATCTAGGAATTAATTTAACCAAGGAGATAAAAGACTTGCACTCAGAAAATTATAAAACGTTGAAGAAAGAAATTGAAGAAGATACAAATAAATGGAAGCATATACTATTCTCACAGGAACAATTATCATCATTAAAATGTCCATACTACCCAAAGCAGTCTGCAAATTCAACTAAATTCCTATCAAAATATCAATGGCATTTTTCACCGCGCTATAACAAATAATTCTAAAATTTATATGGAATGACAAAAGACCTTAAATAGCCAAAGCAATCTTTTTTTTATTTTTTTAATACATTTTATTGGGGAATATTGGGCAACAGTGTGTTTCTCTGGGGCCCATCAGCTCCAAGTCGTTGTCCTTCTATGTAGTTGTGGAGGGCGCAGCTCAGCTCCAAGTCCAGTTGCTGTTTTCAATCTTTAATTGCAGGGGGTGCAGCCCACCATCCTATGCAGAATTTGAACTGGCAACCTTGTTTTTAAGAGCTCACACTCTAACCAACTGAGCCATCCGGCTGCCCCTCCAGAAGCTCAGCGGCAGCTTGTTGTCTGCAATCTAGTTGTGGAGGGTGCAGCTCACTGGCCCATGTGGGAATAAACCGGCAACCCTGTTGTTCAGAGCTTGCGCTCTAACCAACTGAGCCATCTGGCTGCCCCAGCCAAAGCAATCTTGGCAGAGAAGAACAAGTTGAAATATCTCGGTACTTGATATCAAGCTAAACTACAAGGCTATGGTAATCAAAACAGCATGGTACTGGCACAAAAACGACATAGATCACTGGAACAGAATAGAGAGCCCAGAAATAAACCCATGCCTATCTGCTCAATTAATCTATGACAAAGGAGCCAAGAATATACAATGTGATAAAGACAGTCTCTTCAATAAATGGTCTTCAGAAACTGAACAGATACATGCAAAAAATGAAACTAGACTATTTTCTTATACTATATACAAGAATAAACTCAAAATGGACTACAGACTTAAATGTAAGACCCGAAACCACAAAATTTCTAGAAGAAAACACAGACAGTAAACTGTCTGACATTGCTCTTAGTACATATTTTTTTTTTTTGGATATGTCTCCTTGGGCAAGGGAAACAAAAACAAACAAACAGACAAAGAAACAAATGGGACTACATCAAACTAGAAAGTTTTTGCACAGCCAAAGGAAATCAACAAAACTGAAAGACATCCTACTGAATGGGAGAAGATATTTGCCAATGATACATTTGATAAAGGGGTTAATATCCAAAATTTATTAAAAAAATAAAAAACTCATACAACTCAACACCAAGAAACAATCCAATTAACCAATGGGCAAAGGACCTTAATAGGCATTTCTCCATTGTGGACATACAGATGGCCAATAGACATATGAAAGGACGCTCAAAGTCAGTAATCATCAGAGAAATGCAAATAAAAAAACCACAATGAGATATCACCTCACAGCTGTCAGAACGGCCATCATCTATAAATCAACAAACAGCAAGTGTTGGTGAGCATGTGGCGAAAAGGGAACCTTTATGCACTGGTGGGATTGCAAATTGATGCAGTCACTATGGAAAAAAGTGTGGAAGTGCCTCAAATAATTAAAAATAGAGCTACCTTATGACTCAGCAATCCCACTTCTGGGTATTTATCCGAAGAAATCCAAACCACTAATTCGTAAAGATATATGCATCCCTATGCTCACTGCAGCATTATTTACAATAGCCAAGATATGAAAGCAACCTAAATTCCCATCAGTAGACAATTGGATAAAGAAGAGGTGGTACACATGTACAATGGAATATTACTTGGCCATAAACAAGAATGAAATCTTACCATTTGTGGCAACATGGATGGACCAAGAGGGTATTAGGCTGAGTGAAATAGGTCATGCTGAGAAAGACAAACACAATATGATTTCATTTATATGTGGAATCTAAAAAACAAAACAAACAAACAAACAAACAAAAAACAGAAACAAACTCATAGATACAGAGAAGAAACTGATGGTAGCCAGGTGGGAAGGGGTTTTGGGGGGCTGGATGAAAAAGGTGAAGGGATGAAGAAGTACAAATTGGTAGTTACAAAATAGTCCTGGGGATGTAAAGTACAGTCTGGGGAATATAGTCAATACTATTATAATAAATATGTATGGTGTTAGGTGGGTATAAGACTTATTGGGGGATCACTTCCTAAGTTATATAAATGTCAAGCTACTATGCTGTACACCTGAAACTAATATACTATTAAATGTTAACTGTAATTGAAAAAAAACATATTTAAATATAAATAATGGTGGATCTGTCTGGAAATGTTAGGAACAACTCAAGAGGAAATGGGAAACCAGGAAGAGAGACTTTGGTTTTGTTTTACCATAAAAAGAAATAGAAAAAGGAAGTCTGGTGTTTCACTGTGGCGGTAGAGTTTACTTAAAGTCTGGAAATGTTGAATGCTTAGAAAAGGTAAGTCTAGAGAAGGAGCTTATGGCACGGAATTCCCAGGCCCCACTGTCATAACACCTAGGCATCCAGGTTGTGCCAGCAACCTGAGGTTAGTAGATGCTTGTTGGTGCTGATCTGTTCAACAATTTGTGATCACAATGATAACCAGATGCAATGCACTCTGTTTCAAAGGCAGTATTTTAACATCAAAATTTAAAACCATTCATAATACATGTTCATCAGAGAATAATTAGGAAATGTCAATGATCAAAATGTCATCCGTTATGTTCTATTTAAAGAGGGGTGAAAATATCTCTTTACAAAAATGGGATGATCAATTCTTACTATTGGTGTCCTGGCTTTTATCATATTAATCCATTAATATGTTTTCAGTAGCATAGTTTTGGGGAAGTACAATACCAGCTTGGAAATGTCTCTCCTTACTTTCCATTTCAACCACAGCTAATCAGATGAAGACATTTTTCTGGATTGAGTAAGCAGGCCCACTTCCCGGTTCATGCCTCTGGTCAGTCACTACCATTTGATGTGGTTTCAGGATCCAGTAAAGAACATCGATTCTGAGTAGCTAGAGAAAGAATGGGACCACCTAAAGGGACACAAGGAAGCTAGAAAAACATAAAACCCAGCCGTACTGCAGGGAACTGTAGAAGAACATCAGAGAGAATTGAATACTTGAATTGGGGGTTGGGAGTAGGTCTCGCTGCATTAGGAAAGAGAAAAAGGGAACAGGCGCTGTCTGTTTAGTAATAAAGGTTACTGAAGCCTTGGGAATTTTTTTAAATGAGGAAAAGCAAGATCTGTTATATGAGCACATGACCAAAGGTAACAGCTTCATTCCTTGCCCCAGTCCCCACAGTACCTGGTAGAAAACGTGCAGTGCAGGTCGTAAAATAGGACCCACTTCCCAAACACTGTGAAGACAGTCTCAAATGTAATACAGCTATTTAGAAATAACCAGTGTTAATTAATAGCAGGTTTGATATCAAGTACACTTTCAAAGGTATGATTTTTACCTTTGAGACTTTCAAAATGGCAGATGGCTCATCTAAGAAAAAAACAGAAAATACAGAAAGGCAAAAAGGTAATAATTACTATTTTATTACACAGAGATAAAAGCATACCTATTTCTTTTTACAGAAAGGGGATCGTGTTATTCATTTCCAGATTTTTCCAAAATGAGGATTTGTAAGCACAAATACTCTATTGGCTGCAATACTTTTTTTTTTTTTGACTGCAATGCTTTTGAGGTACACCATTCCTCTGGTGATTGTTTTTTAATCACTATTAATTAGCTTAACACTTTTTTTCTGAATTGAACAGGCAGCCAAATTTTCACTTCTTGTCCCCAAACAGTACCATTCACTGACCCTCACGGGAAAGTTAATCATTGTCAGCTGAATGTGTGGTAAGGCAAGGACTGCTGTGTCTTCCAGGGGCATGGCTGAAGTTTCAAATCCCAGCTGGATTCTCTCGAAAGGGTGGAACAGAACCCTGGTAAAGAGTCAGGTCAGACAACACGGTACATAAAAAGAATCCTGAGCTTTCACTGTGGATAGCGAAGATGGCTCAAAGCCTAAAATGTCCAAAAGCTGAGACAAGAGCAGGCTTTCTAGAGAGCTGCATGACAATGGCAAAGTCATCGGTCCCCACCCCATTCTTCTCTAATACAGTTTGTATACATACTCTGAGGTTAACGGACAACTGAGATTGACTAGAATAATGGTAAGTTTAAAGGTATACCGGGGGTGCCAAAAAAATGGACACATTTTAGGAAATGTTATCTATCACATATCGTACTATTAGAAGTTGAATTGAATTACGTAGCAATGTGTAGTATGACGTTCGTTCAAAAGATGGCGTTAGTTGAATGAATGCTAGTGTTGTTCATTGAATTACATTTTAATACAGTTTTTTCCTTTCTTAAAATGTGTATACATTTTTTGGCACTCTGTTTATATTATATATATTTCAAATGACCACAATAAACTCTAGGGAGCTGTTGGATTCAGTTCCAGTTCTGAATCATGTCCTAGGACCAAACTAACGATCAGAGTCACATCAAGTGTGGCGGAGGCACAGCAAGTTAAGTTAAAAGGAATTTAACTCTTTTTATTTTCCTCAGCTCTGTTAGGATTTAATATGGCCAGCAAGTATCGCAGGCCAGCTGTATACCCTGTAGGGAACCCAGAGGTGAGGAAAAAGCTGGGCCAAGGTCGGCTGCATCTGTCCCTGCTCCGTGCAGCTAGTTCTTCCACTATTTCTGAAATCTTGGCTGGCAAATTGGGAAAATACAGCAGGGTTTTTGTGTGTACGTGGTCTCTTCCTGCTAATAAGTGATGCAGCTGTAGTTATCTATTTACCTTTTTAATGTTTAAAATAACACAAGGAAAATGTTTAAAATAACACAAGGAAAAAAATGCTTGAGGAAAAGAGAAAACAAACCAGGAAACACTGATCAGCAAAAAGAATAATTACTTATGGTGATCCAAATTAAAGATAGCAATATAAATATATTCTGCAAGTGGAATCATCTTGTATATCCTGTTTATAGCCTGGTTTTCCTCTGTATAGAATGAGAATTTCTTATCCTTGGCATCATATTTGAATTGCACTCAAAACCGAGTGCTGTTTCTTCTTTATGTTGTTCTCTAACCAATATTACTCACTGTAAAATTTTATTTTCCTGTTGAGTCAGTCATAATTCCTTTTCCTGTCCCATGAAAGGCAATGACACCCACTCTCCTCACGATTCAGCAAAAACAGTGTTAGAGAAAGAATGGGATCCTCTAGAACTGAGTTCCTGTGGGAACTGCATAGACAGGGAAACAGTGAAAGGAGGAAGTATTATTGAATGCTAAGAGCCAGTTGTTTCTGCAGCAAAAAAGAGGGGCTTTCCCTGGAACAGTGAAGTTTATTCAGGGTTCAGACAATGCAAAAGTTGCAGACAAGTCAACCCACTGCAGCGGAGCACACGCAAGAGGCTTTTCTGTCTGACTAGGGGAACATTGGGTCACCAGCCAGAAGTTAATGAACATTTATAGATTTTTATGATAGAATAATGTGTTCAGAGAGGTCATTTTTTTCATTATCCTGTGACAGAGAAGGCTTTACTTTCAAACTTCTAAAATTATACAGCTACTACATAGTAATTTGAGAATAGACAATTATAATAAAGGAAATTGTTATTCTATATGCTGTCTACTTACAATAACAGTATATTATTTCTTTTTCAAAACTGGGATCAATTCTGTGAGATACCCCAGGATGCTTTTAATAAAATATTCCTTCTATTTAAGCTAGGGAGTTGCTTTTTGGTGTGTGATATCAAGAAAACCTTAAGCAATATACACAAGAATTATGGGGAAAATAAAGGAAAAACAGAGGCAGACACTCTGGTCTAGTAAAAAGTATTGCTCTCTATGGGACAAGTTGAAGTTAAAAACAAAAACAAACTCTCATCTAAAACTGCATGAAAGAGAGAAACTTACAGAGAAATGGGACACCATTAAAAAGACAATTAGGTCTTGCTGCAACAGGAAAATATATCAGAAATTAAGGAGTCTGCAATTTCATTAAATTAATAAATGCTCTCCAGAGCTTAGAAATCTCTCTCTCTCTCTCTCTCTCTCTCTCTCTCTCTCTCTCTCTCTCTCTCTCTCTCTCTCACACACACACACACACACACACACACACACACAAACAACGGTAAGATTTTGGAGAGGAGTATATGATCTAGGACCCTCTAAGGATATGGGTGTGGGAAGAAGCAAACAGCAGTAACCCTAGATTAGAAACTCTCTGAAGATTTTCCAGCTGGCAAAACCTCCAATGTGAAACCACACTGACCGGATGAAACACCAGGGAAGAAAGAAACAGGACATTGACCAATGTAGCAAGAAAGACAAGATAATTGTTTTCTCAAAAATTATTTTTACCTTTCTGTATTTTGAAAATATTCCAAATTAAACATGAACAGAGCAAAAGGCTGTTTTCTTTAAGATAAAATGCACATTTTTTTATTAAAATCCTAAGGCTCACTAAAACAATTAGTTTACAATTGCTACTTCAGAAAGATCTTGTAAACATATCAGCTCTTCTTAGATGACTTTCCACTTTTTCTCAATATATCTTCTTACTTAATTTTGATTAAAAAACCGGGAGACCATTCTGTATTAAACTAATATTTATATACATATAAAATTGGATGCATTTAGTCTCTAGGGTGAGTCCATCTTCTAAGCCAAAAATCATTTCCAGAAGAAAAAGAGACCCTACATAGATTTTTTTCTTTTTCTTTTTTAATACTGTGTGCACAGGCTTGGAACGTAAATTTGTCCAAGACCTAAAAATCAGGTCTTGTATGACTGCCTGTGATTGATCTGTGTCCTAGTCTATGCAGTTTCCAGTTGCTACTGTATTTACTGCCAATCAATGTTCAGAGTTGACTTGGGCTCTAATGGATCTTGATCAGTGATCTCAATTCTTCAAACTCCTCAACCATTACATTGTATACTTTTAGCAATATGTATTCATCTTCCCTAGTAGGCATAGTGGATAGCCCACTCAGAGACAATCAAGAGTTGCAGAAAAGCAAAAATAGACTTGTCAGTCTGCTTTTCAGAAGCAATTACTAGTATCGGGCTCAATTCCACTGGCAGTATGGAGAGTTAGTTTTGAAACAGCAGTCGAGTAGTTACATGTCTGTGGAGTTGGCGGCTTTTACTTCTGTTTCTCCTCTAAGGTGCAGTATGGACAATAATGAGAGTAATGAATCTAGTGACTTCCTGTGAACACACACACTTGGAAATGGAGAGAAGAGAGGTGAATGGTCACTGCAGCCTCTTTGAAAGCCCATGCTATGGAAAAGGGGCGGGAGCTGGAAAAAGGAGTGCGGAAGGGAGAAATAGAAAGATGGGGAAAGATGATTTATTTTATTTTTCCAGGCAGGGTTTCCCAGATAAACATAAGAAAAAGGAAAGGGGACTTCAATTCTCAAGTGAACAATATTATTTGTAGCTTAAGTTAATTAAAGCCATGTCAGAAATTGACTGGGCTCTATAAACATTCTTTGGTATGGTTCTGCGGGTTTCCTCTTGTTTTACAGTTTATGCTGTACTTGAAAAGTTCCCACCTTGTCTCAGTTGAGATAAAGGGAAAAGATGATTTTCCACTCCTTTAAGCTTTACAGTTTTAAACTATCCATGTCAAATCTGCTAGCAGACCAAGGGCCTCATTTAGGAGTCGGAGGTTAAGTCAAAAGTTCAGAGACTGTTAACTGCAAGAACAGATTTTGAGGCAAGAAGCAAGATGGAAACTGAGTAAGAAAGAGCAATTTCCCTCAGAATAGGACTGAGATGCCCAGAGCTCCTTTTATTGGGTGCTAGTGTCCAACTGAATGGGCTCCACTGTACTCAAAATTACTTTTAGAATAGATTTATGGCCTTGCACGAGGTTGCTTCTGTGGATCAGCTCTGGGTAGCATGGATTCTCTTTATGTCCACATCCTGGTTTAGCTCCTCAGCTTTCATGAGAAGGTCAAGTCCAACCTCAACATGGTGTGTTGTCAGTATATTTTGATGTATACCTCATAGGCATTGCAGTAACTCTCCCTCACCTGCCGGTCAAGGAGTAGAACCTTAAATACATAGTTACCAGATAGCTACCAAAAACTCTGAGGAGGACTGGAAGGATATGCTCTTCACTCATTTATGTAGAAACTTAAAATCCTTTCATGGATGATCATCCCATCACAGAAGAGCTTCCTGGACTGTATTGTTGGCTTCCTGTAGAACCACTTGTACTGAGTTACGCTTTCCTGAGGTTGCTGGCTGTGTAGTGTGTAGGTTGGCATAATCAGATCAGATACGTTCTTTCTGAATAAAAGCTAATAATTTGGTAGCTTGATTGGTTCACAGCCTTTGCCTCAATAACTTTTTGCCATGTGAAGAACAGGACACTACAACAAGCAATTTCTGACCCCAGAACATTGGATTGGCATTATTTCAAACTGTGATGAGTCATAGGGATCCCTCCATGTGCTTTCTCTTTTCTCTGGGTTTAGGACCCAGACCGTTCTTTCGTGTCGGTAAGTATGCTGTGCTTCCTCTGTCAGCAATCTCTCTCTCACCCATGGGCAAAGAAGGCTGCTCAAAAAAGTAACCAAAACTTGGAAATAAAATAAAGGCTGACTTATGTCATTTCGAGTGTTATCTAATAAGCTTACCAAGGATTATCTAAATCTTTAGGGAAATATACCTTTGTTTGATTTATTACTTATTATTGATCAGGGCTTGAACACTCTGGCTAGAAGACTGATAAATTACAAATAATTTTTACCAGTAGAAATTATACGCATTTTTAGTAGAAAACTATAAACCCAGGGATTATGGTTTTATTGCCTTATAGACAATGTTTTAAAATATAATTTATCAAACTTGTGTTTAAACTAGTGTTTTAAAATAAAATTTCTCAAACTTGTTTCATTGCTCCTTTTCTGATTGACTGTATATGGTAAACCTCTGTTCTGCAAATGCTCTTTGAATCAGTTTTACCATCCTGCTGGTTCCATCATTAATGCATTAAACAACTCTTTGACATAAGGTCACTATATACTTTAATGAGAATTGTATTTTTAACATTTCGACAATTATACCTTGAAGAAGCCTTTTCCTATTCTCTATGAAAGGCCCATCTTAACACTATTTAAGGGTTTCCTCTCTTTTTTCTAAAGAGCTCTCTCTGTTCTTGGATCCCTGGAAGGCAGATTCTTGATTCTGATGATTTTTATGAAAAACAGAATGGTGTCCTGAGCAGAAAATTAATTTTAGAGTCAGACACATTTAAGCCAGAATCGTTGATTCCTGACATTCTAGCTTTGCAACCTTAAAGAGATCACTTAACTTCTCTGGTCATATTTTTCTCTAAGATAGAATGAATCACATGTGTTGCAACAATTTACTTTCTCAGTTTATTCATTTATAAAGTCAGGAAGTCAAAGTGGTTAATCTCCAAAGTCCTCTTCATTTCCAAAATTCTCTGATTTCTAACATTTAAGAGCTTCTTATTCCCATGTAAGAGACATCATTACATGTGCAAAGATCATCTCTCTTGGCTCAATACTTGGTTACAGAACAGCAACAGTAGGTTGAGCAGGGAAAACTCAAACATCCTCCACAAAGCAGGCTCATAAATTCCCAGGAGGCCAGGTCACTGGGCAATCTCCAGGTCACTTTCAGTTCCATTCATAAAAGTACCAGTTGCTTCATTATAATTTAAATCTGAGTGCCTAGCAATTCAGGGGGATGACATCTAACGTTAAAGTAAAGACAGCTATAGGTGAAAAAATTATTACAACGTGTGCTGAAGTCCAATGAAAAAAATACCAGATGAGGCTAGTTAATTTCTGGGACCATGATACCATCTTCAAGGACAGACTTTGGCAGATGGTGATGTTTCATGTAATTATACATAAATTAAGTTCTCTAACAAGAAATTATTTTTTCTCTATTCCTTTGGACTCATAAAACAAATTTTTTAATTTCCTTATATGAAAATCCTAAAAATAGGAGATATTTCATCATGTTTGAGAGCTTAGAGTCTGTCCCATTTTAATTTTTTACAGTAACACCAAAATATATTTTAATGTTTTTTTATAGATGTTGGCATGGTGTTATCCTGCTAACATATCTGACCTTAGTTAACCTGGTTTCATTTTCTGAAGTAATTTTAAAATTGTATTGCAAAGCAGAATAATAATTATAATAACAACCTAAATATTTCCAAAAAGTTAATTACATTATCACAAGAGCTGATGATTTCATGGATTTAAGGCGTATGTCAACGATACATCCATTTTCACATTGAAGGGCTTCAGAGTTTGGCACCCCAAAATATGCCTCTTTGAGATATTATTTTAAGCTGGTTACTTTTTAGAAACAAAAGACTCAGGAAGAACATTTGAAGGTCTCCTTAACTGTTTAAAATAATTTAGAAAGAGGACCGGCTCCAGGAAGGGAGCTATCGTCATAGATAACCTTTGTTTAATATGAACTAGGTATGATAGATAGGGAAGAACCTAGCAAGGCCCCGTTTGATAAAAGTCTTCTCTGTGTCCCATTGTTAAAGATGGCGCAGCAAACATTTGTTTACTAAACACTTGCTTTTTCATCTCCATGTGAATAACCTTCCCGCCCTTTGAAGTCCCAAACCACTACCTTTCTTTCTCTTTAGCTCAAGATGGCATATAAGCCTCAACTACCCCATTTGTCCTCTGGCCTGGCCCCATATTGTTATGTTACCCTGTACACACATAATTAAATTTGTTTATTTTCTCTTGGTAATCTGCCTTTCGTCATTTCAATTGTTTGACCAGCCAGAATAACTAAGAAGGTAAAGAGGAAATTTTCTCCTTCCCCTCATTTCACTAATTTGCTTTAACTAGACAGAAGTTTAAATCTTAAGTAACAAAATTACTAAGGGATGTTTGTGAAACAAGTCACTGGCTCCACCCACAATTAAAGGGCATGAATACTGAGAGGCAGGCATCACTGGGGGCCATTTTAGAGTTGGCTCTCCACAAACAAAAAGTGTCACAACCTTTACCTATAATTAAATTACAGAGATGTAATATTTTCCAATGAAATAATTCTGTGTCTGAGAGTGCTTTTCTGGTATTTCTACTTAATTGAACACACCTCACAGCAACTATATTAACTTAGATTCTATTCTCTTTCCCTCATTTAATTATTTGTTCAGCTGTAAGTATAATAGGAAATAATAAATTTTTTTATTCTAAAATTCTAGCTGAAGACTTTTTTTAATACTTCCCTTTTTCCAGTGGCCATAGCTTTAAATAGATATGTTAACTCTCATTTATTAGTATCAACTGATCTCTACCCGTCTGTGCTGATGAAAATACTACTCTCAGATTTGCTCTGCCATGCATTTCTTCTCTCCCAAAGATAAATGAAAAATCTATTTTACTATTTTTATTTTTAAAAGCTGTCTAAAGGATTTTATATTTCATAAAGTCCTTATGTATATGGTTAAGTTGGGCCATTTATGATGGTATTTGAATCAATGGTTGCATAAAAGATGCTGTTTTATACTACTGCTATCAAGAAAATGATTTCCATGGAGAGGAGTCTAGAATTTTCTTATGACAGGATAATCCCTAAACCGTACCCTTCTTATTTAATGTTGTAACAAATCGAAGTATTTTAGGATGTTAGTAGGGTGTTCTACCGACTGGGTACTTGGGTACTGGGGGTTGTGTCTGCCAAAAGTACAGGAGCATCTATGGGGAATCCTGCTCTACATTATAAAAATCACTGCAGAAACAGAATTGTGGAATCAAAGCACTGAATGTCACAGATGGAAACTTTCATGTCTTCTAGCCCAACCCTGCTTTTTTTGTTGTTGTTTGTTTGTTTTAATTTAAAGATTTATGTGAACAATTTGATCTCTTATAGCTGACTGCAGAAGATCCACTGAAATGCATTTGATGTAATAGTGAGGAAGTCAAATTGGTTAATCTTTAATCAAGAGAAGCGTGCATTTCTCTCTATTCTTTTTTTTTTTTTTTGAAAAATTGTAAGATTTCAGCCACTTCACAATCCACTCTTGCTTTATTGCTAGATGACTTCCACTGGGGCAACAGTATGTAACTTTTAAAGAGCTTTAAACGTCATATTTAAACCAGGAAGCATCTAATCACACCACGCTTAAAATAGCTATTGTAAACCATTTATTTCAACTATCAGCCCATTTCTCAATTTCCAAACATCTTCTAAAGTATATTTTACATTAGCTAAATGTGATTCACAAATGTAATTCTAAGAATAGCTGCTAATATTTTCCATGTTTGCATTTCCTACCCCATAGAATATAGTCCCTTCTCACTTCTTTCTAAGTGTTCCACCAAAAATAGGGGGAAAAGAGGCTATTATTCTAGACTCCATAGTTTGGAAGGAACTAAAAGGGAGCAACCTAGAAGAGAACAAAGGTTTTGTTTTTTTCAATTAGTTTGTAGTGATTTTTTAACATTACAATGATAATATACGTATGTAGAAAAAAATGAGTATTTTTAACTTTGTACAGTTAAATGGTAAAGCCTTCCCCTTCTTCCCCCATCCTCCCCACTAACACTGTCAAGTTTGGTGTGTATCTTTCTAGTCATTTATATGCATATTCATACATGTAAAATGTAGCTTTAAAAAACTTAGGTTTTTGGGGGTGGCCAGTTAGCTCAGGTGGCTAGAACGTGGTGCTAATAACACCAAGGTTACCGGTTCGATCCCTGCATGCACCACTGGGAGCTGCGCCCTCCATAAATAAATAAATAAAATAAAATAAAAATAAAAAAATTAGATTGTTTCTACAGACTGTTACTCATGCTCTCCCCAAATTCAATAATATATCTTATTGGTAGATAAAGAGCTCACACATTCTTTGAAATGATGTCGCGGTACTTCATGGTATGGATGTGCCATAATTTAACTAACTCTTTTTCCGATTCGTTGATGCATATTCAATATGTCTCCAGTTTTTCTCTACCATATTATGTGTGAATTTCTTTAATTTAATGGAATCTGCCTAATAAGAAGTAATCCAAGAATATTCAGTGGGTAACTTTACATTATTCTGCTTAAAAGAAAATTAATTTGTTACAAAAAAAAATTCTTCAGTAGCTGCTGTGTATTAAGAAAGAACATGGTTAAGTATTTGGGGATCAAAGAAGTGTGATACAGAGGTTTACTCTTAAGGAGCTTATAATGTAATAGAGTGCTTTAAAGAATGATGCATCCAAAGTCTTAAACCTAATTACTCTAATTTCATATTTTGATTTAGACTTGCTATACAGCCCTGTCTTCCTGAACATACTATTTAAATGGGTAAAAATGAATAATCATAGATTAGTTATCTATTGCTATCTACCACATTACCACAAATTTAGCAGCTTAAAACAACAACACACACTTATTATTCTTAGTCTGTGGGTTAGGAATCTGCACATGTCTTACCTGGTTCCTCTGTGTTGAGATTTCTCAGGAGGCTGCAATCAAGATCTCAACCAGGGGTCGCAGCTGAGGCTTGAATGCGGAAGGTCTGATTCTCAGCTGATGTGGTTTTTTTGTTGTTGTTTTCTTTTATTTTAAGCAGGATTGATTTGCTTGTGAACAGTGAGATGGAGGGACTCATCTCCTGTTGGCATGTTGGCTGGAGGTCATTCTCACATCCTTGCCATGGTGGCTAATGAGGGGTAGCCGAATGTGCACCTCCCTCTCCGCCTGCTTCGCCCTCACCAATATACCACTTGGACAGAAGGATTATTTGGAGCTGAAGGTATTTGAGAAGAAGCGGATACAAGAAAAACTCTCTGCTCTCCCTCTATTTGCCTAAAAGCAGGTCATAAATTTGTAAAGTTGTCCCTCCTCCCCTCTACCAGGAAAGACAGAAGTTAATAATCACAGACAACTCTGTGAGATAGAAAACACCATAGGCAGTCCGGGACATGGCCACGGTGGAGGAGTGGAGGGCATTAAGGCAGAGACCATAACAAAACCAGAGGACATAACTTGAATAGCTAACAAAGCCCTTCACGCTGCAGAGCCCGCCAAAACTAGCAGCTCAGGGGTAAGGGTAGGGGGAGCCAATCAGTTTCCAGAGCCCGCAACGTTAACTGCCCACGTGCAGGAAACCATCAGCTCTAATTCAGAGACATTATAGTTCCCAGCATAACCCTATTCGGGGGGGGGGGGGGGCATTCCATTTTCGCCCCCTTCCCCTCCAGAGCTGTTTCTCTTGCTCTTTACAATAAAACTGAACTGCTTAACCCTTTCCTCTGCGGGTCTGCGTTCTCATCCTTTGGGTACGTGAGACCACGAATCCCGGGAACACACCAGACACTGGATTCCTATATCATCTGGACCCTTCTCAGCCCAAAGATGGCATAAGAGCAACTTACATAACAAAACTTACTAACTAGCCCTTATCTTCCATTAGTTCCCCTATATATTTACCTTCCCTAGAAACTCAAACTCTTTTTCCTCTGTCTTGCCACTTTTCTAAAAATGTATTTATTTATTTTATTGATTGCTTGATTCCATTACAATTAACACTCAATATTATTTTATATTAGTTTTAGGTATACAGCATATTGATTAGACATTTATATAATTTATGCAGTGATCCCTCTATTTAGTCTAGTACCCACCTGGCACTATACATAGTTGTTGCAATATTATTGACTATATTCTCATGCTGTACTTTATATACCTATGACTATTTTGTAACCACTGATTTGTATTTCTTAATCCCTTCAATTTTTTTAAACTAGCCCCCAACCCCTCCAAATTTATTATTCCTTTGTTAAGATGCAATATAAGCACAAATTCTAACTACCTTTTTGAGTAAGCTATCATTGAGTGCTGTCGTGTGTGCACAATGCAGGTGTTAATAAATTTCTGTTGGTGTTTCTCTTGTTAATCTGTTTTTTGTCAGTCTAATTTACAAGGCCCCAGCCACAGAACCTAGGAGGGTAGATGGGAAAAAGTATTTTCTTCCTTTACACTTTTTTCATGAAAGCCAGCATGCAAGAGTCAATAAAGAGATTGTGCTAGCAAGAGAAAAATTACAATCTTACGTAACAAAATCATGAACTGATATTGTTATGTTTGCCTCATTCTATTGGTTAGAAACGAATTTCAGGCCTGCTCTCACTTAAGGGGAGAGGGTTACACCAGGAGGTGGACGAGGGGGACATTTTAGAGTCTGCTCAAAAAGTGTCACAAAACTTTACCTATGATTAAATTCTAGAGGTACAGATAACACGCATGATAGTTGTTCAGAAACCAGAAAAAGCACTGTACCAAAACAGATGAAAAACTATTTGTGTGACTTAGCCCAAATTGCTTTACATCTCTGGACTTATTTCCAAATTTGTAGAAATAGATAATTGGACTAGAGGACACCTCAGGTCCTAAGCCTCTACTAGAGGACACCTAAGGTCCTTAACCACTACTGTGCCTCAGTTTTCATAGCTATAACATTTTATTTATTATTATTACCTGAGGATGGAAAAGGGGCCACAGGTTAAAACTGACAAGCTCAGG
The DNA here is from genome assembly GCF_004115265.2 of Rhinolophus ferrumequinum. Taxonomy (NCBI): domain Eukaryota; kingdom Metazoa; phylum Chordata; class Mammalia; order Chiroptera; family Rhinolophidae; genus Rhinolophus; species Rhinolophus ferrumequinum. Next base: position 70,511,721 of record NC_046294.1, on the reverse strand, counting down.
AGGCTGAAAATAACCACATAAGATGATGTGAACATAAAAAATCCTAGCTAAGGTGGGCCATGGCGGGAAGCCACATCTTTAGCCTGTCGTTTCCTTGACAAAGGTCAAACTTTACCTTAAGGGTGACTGTCTATTGTCTTTTTGCGTCTAGGATAATATGCCCTTGGAATGTCAATAGTCCCTTTTTCTGGACCAGAGCAGGAAACTACAGAATCCCTCATTATTATTCTTGGCCCCTGATGACCATCTCAATGTGCTGTGAACAGTGAACTATTAACTATCCTGTACTCACCTATGTGAAAGAAGTACCTGTCTCTTCAATTTATTTTTATCCAATCCCAGAGATTTCTGCACTTTGCTTTCTCCCACCCGCTTAATCTACCACCAATGGATTTCATGTAAGTTTGGTTCTATGTATATTATAAGCTTCCAACTGCCATTTTGCGGAGCATTTTCTCAATCCGTTGAGATTTTGCTTCCCGGCAATTGTCAGCTTGACTCAAATAAACTCTTGTAAGCTTTCTCTTAGGCTGGATGTTTTTTTGTTGACATAGCTTTCAGGGTAAGTTCAAAATCAGAGAATTTGTAGATAGAAGGAACTCATCAGCTCTGAGATATTCTTATTCCCAAACGCCATTAAAACTATTCACAACGTGACTAACAATAATGTTTTGTTTGTGATATGTAGGATACGGGTTTAAGGTCCTGTTTCAGAAAGTGCCTCCCAACTCCTTGTAAAACACAAACATAGATCTCTGGGCAATGAAAAACCACTTCAGTGCAGGCTGTTGGCCAGGGTCTATGAAGGCTATTTAGCAATTCTGTGCCATCTGGGAATGGAGGGGAAAAATTAATTATTTTCTGTTTCACCAAGAAGAAAGAACTGCCCTTTAGATACAGGTACACAGATACTTCCAAACTAAGCATACAGAAAATGAGTCCCAGTGAAATTTAAGGAGCTATACATAAGCAGAATCATATTCAGGAGATTCAGGCAACACCAGTATAAAGAACAACATTTGAATTAGAAAGGCAGCAAAGACAAAAGTTATGCTTAGCATTGATATATCCTGAAAAGTGAGGAACATTGGATTCTATCAAAACAACAGAAGAAACTGCTTGCACAATGTCTAAATAAGCAAGTGGAACAAAATCTGCTTTAAAAAGAAGCAAAAACAAGTTGAAATTATCCTAGGATTTTTCAACACATTCTTTTTTGGATAAATTCTTAAACTTGTAGCTGGTGGGAAAGAATGTATCAAAATAACTTTTAAGAAACAAATTGCACTTTCAAATCATCATTCTTTTACAGATTGCCTGTTTTTCTGCATATCACACTCTGCAAAGTCATGTAGACCTCTTCATGTCAATCAAAGTAATTCCAATTTGAATTTAAGATTTGATTGCATTCTCCCTGTTCTGTTTCTTTAGTCATACCTTTGGATAATAAATCTGCAATCTCTTTCTGTATGTGAGTTTTTGAACTTCCATTCTTTTTCCCTTGTGTTCTGCCTTCCTGATTTATTGAAAGGTATTTGAAATGACATCTTAAACTTCTGCAGTTGAAGGCTGGTTCTGCCTGAGTCTTCCCTGGGTGTCAGGAGAAGTCCATTCTCCCCATGGGACTCAATAAGTAGCAAGGAGAGCAGAAGGGAACTTCCTTTGCCTGGCTCCCAGAACTCTCCCGGGAATGGAACCACAGAGGAACAACACTTTTGTTACCGGAGAATGGGCCCTCCTCGGTGCGGTGTTCAGTTTCTTGGCATCTCAAACAAAGAATTGAACAAGACACAGAAATAAAGTAGTGAAAGAGTAGTTTACTAGAACAGATAGTATACTCCATAGGGACTGGAGTGGGCTTGAACAGAAGAATGGGCTCAAAAGGCTCAAAGGCTCAAGGGGTTCAGGGTGGCATTATTAGGTGAGAAAGTACACTCCAAAGGGTATGGAGCAGGCCCCGAGCAAAGGCAAGGGTCAAGAGGCAATGACTGGTGAGGACTTGGAGTTTTTCTCCCTTTATTTCTCTAGAATGGGCTGTTCCTTTCTGGGAGTGGGACCACTTGATTGACACCTGTGATTGACAAGTAGCTATTACCTCGTCTTTTTAGACTGCGAATGTTCCTTCCCAGAATTCAGTCTGTTGTAATGATATTAATGAACTTCTGGGCATATGTATGATATTATAATGATGGTAGAATGAGGCCCAGGTGAAATGAAGGTTGTTGTGGCCTTTACTGCACAGGTGTGAGTGACCGGTTTAATCTAGTTGGGTATTTTGTACCCATTTGTTTCCTCATAGGGGTAGATAATTATAGTGAGAAGGGGAAGTTTTGGGCAGAGAGGGGAGGTCTTTTGGGCAGTTGCATTCTGTGGGTTGTGTTGGATGTGCAGGAATGCAGAGACCTGATGCCTGTCTCTAACTGCCTGCCTTGTTTTCTCCTTGAGAAACGTGATCCCCATAAAGTCTCTATGGGAAGTTGAGGGAAAGAGGTCTTTTCTTCTGTATCTGCTTTCTGCCGGGCAGGGGCGTAGAGCTGTCCCTACCTATTTAGGGATTCACAGAATTCTTGCCCTCGCTGATCTTGGATGAGAGGAAGGGGTCTTGAGGTCTGCCTGGAAGACCTTGCTGGCTTCTTTGGTTGGGACTGGTCATCTTGCTGGGGTATCATCTGTATCCCCAAGGCCCCTGAATGAGGAAGAATAGATTTTGGTTAAACAGAGTTAAAAGTGTTGGCCCAAGAAGCAAGACTTGAAGCCATCGACGCAAGGTAGCTGTGTGATAGAAATTCTGTTCAGCTTCGTGGAGCCTGTGGCCTTTTTCTCTGGTTAATCCAGTCATTCAGGTGGTGTTGTTCACCCAGGAGCTGGGCCTGGAATGGCCTGGAGCAGGGGGCAGGGGACGTCCTATGATTCAGGCTCGGAACAATCTAATGTTTAAGATTAAAAAGCTGATTTGAACGGTGATTAAGATCAGAAACTAGAGAACTAAGAAACTGGGGGAAAGGAAACTTAAGGAAAGGGAAACTTAAAATCCCTATAGGAAAGAAAACTTAAAACTTTTTCAGTGGTGGTGGCGGAGGGGCTACTTGCTTGGCCCGTATCACTTTCCTTAAGTCAGCAGCTGATGCAGACAGTGACTGATGCCCAAATTTAAAGCATCTCTGTTGGAATCGAAAGCTGTAATGAAGCAGTATTCTCACGAGAAGTTTCACAAATCTGAGCAGCCCCAAACAGCACCTCCTACACTATAGGTGGCTTTTAACTTGTGTAGGTCTGTACAGGCTCATTAGAGTCGGATTTTGGCATTTCATAGGTATTCTGCCAAAGAGACAAGCAATTGGTTTTGGAAGAGTCAACAACGTTTCAGATCTTGATGTAAAATGAGAAAAACATCAGAGTTTTAGATTTAGAACACAGCTTTGGAGTTAGCGCTTGTCAGACCTTCCATGCATGTTCTTAAAAGATAATCTGAGGCATATTAAAAATTTTAAGAGTTTAGTTGAGCATAACAATCAATTCCAATTGGGCAGTTCCAAACCAGAAGAGGTTAGGAGTGCTCCACCAACAGAGCTTAGAGAAGGACTTTCATAGAGAAAAGGTGGAAGCAAAGTGAAGAAATTGATTGGCTATCCCATGTTTCCCCGAGAATAAGACCGGGTCTTATATTAGTTTTTGCTCCAAAAGACACATTAGGGAGTATATTCAGTTACAACAATCTACATTTATTCAAATACAGTCATGTCATCTTATTCTGGAATATCGTCATAATGTACAAAATGTGCCTGTCTGGCAGACGATCTTAACTGGGATTTATTTTCGGGGTAGGTCTTATTTTCGGGGGGAAAGCAGTAACTTAAAGCCCCATTGGCTGTTTATGATGGGGTGTCCTTAGCATTTTGATTTAAAACTTTGAGGCATTTACAGCTTAGATTTTGGTTTGCTTACTATAGACCACCAGAGCGTTAGAGTCATATGATTCTAATGGTCTTCTGGTTTAATTAATTTAACAATGTGTATCACTTGTGGATCTTGTTAACACGCAGATTCTATTACAATAGTTCGGGGGGAGGCTCAAGGTTCCTCAGCATTTTTAGCAGGATCCAGGAGGCCCACACTTGGAGAAGCAAGGGTCTAGTTTAACCCGTCATTTTATAAGTGGGTTGGGGCTGGGGTGGTTAAGCAAGTTGCCTGGAGTCAAGACAGATAGCCAGCAACAGAACCAGGACTAAAAGCCAGAATTACTGATTCTCAGGTAAACACTCTTTTGCAAATATTTTATAACACTCTCTCTTCCCTCATAACATCCCCAACACTTAGCAACATTAAATTTCAATATATGTAGACCTTAAAGGTATATAATTTACTCCTTATGCTAGACGGTGTGAATTTTCTGTTTGTTTGTTTTGTTTTTAGCTTACCAGATGTTGTCTTGCAGTTCTGGAAGCTGGAAGTCCAAGACCAAGATGTCAGCAATGTTGGTTTCTTTCTGGTGAAGCCTCTCTCCTTGGCTTGCAATAACTACTTCCTCTCTGTGTCTTTTCCTTTTCTTATGAGGACTCCAGGCCTTTTGGATTAGGACTTCACCCTTTATAACCTCATTTAACCTTAATTATCTCCTTAAAGCCTCATCTCCATATACCGCCACATTGGCAGTTAAGGCTTAACATTATGAATTTGGGGGAGATACAACTCAGTCCATAACAATATTTCCATAAAACATGTACTTAATGCAAAACAAAAGGCAACCTACATGAAACAAAAAAGCCCTTGGACTCCTGGGTTGAGGCGATGAGGAGATCTGAAACTGCGTTTAGTATATGTGCTGCTGAAACAGGCACGCAAAACTGCATTTAAAAAGTGATCTAAGTGTTGATTCTTCCTTGGTAGTATCTCTTTTTTCACAGTCTGTGTCCCTGTTAGGGTGGACATCCAGCAAACAAATTCCATACTCCTTCAGTTTTTTCATAATGAGAACTTTTACATCTCACATTCAAAGCCCACTTTGAGGTAATTCGCTCTTGGCTTTCTCACTTCTAATTGGATATTTTACCCCAGTCATGGGAGACTGTTTTCTACTCACTGAAGACACCAGGATCATTCTCCAAACAAAATCTTCCTGGCGGCTGTGAATTTTAATCTTTGGAGAATTTTACTTCAATAACTTTTTGGTTCCCTTGGAAGGTAGAACTAAGTTTTTATATTTTTATTAACAAAAAGGTGCTTGCTTATATCGGAATTCCTTGGTTACCGTGAAGCATAGGAAACAGTTTGAGAAAAGAAACTATTAATATACAACACGTTTGTATAAGTGAGATCTATAGCAAACTACATAGCTGAAAAACAACCCATATTTTATACCCAGGCCTCTTTCTTCTACACGAACATTAATTTATAAGCAAAAGAGAGAATAGTGAAATGAGAACAATGATAAAGAGAGGATGGGAAATACACAGACAAGTTGTGAAAAACAGCTCTGTTCATCTTAGGAGCAAATGAACACGCAGAGAAAAAAGGCTTTGAAAAGTATGTATTCACATGCCAGGCCTAAAGCAGGAGGAGGGAAAGGTAAAATAGAGGTCCATATCCTGGTGTGGAATCACATATCTACGCCTAGAAACAAGGTTGATTTGAATTAGTTGGCTTGAGTGTGCCGGCTGTCTAAAAATCCAACAATTTAACCATTTGCATATTGATGAAGTAACCTGAGAGTTCTTTTTAGAAATGGAAGTCTCCCTGTCTCCCACTCAGGACCAAGTATAATTCCTATAAAGGAGCACACATTGATAAAGTGTTGAAAGTGATTTTCTGGGTCAAGCTCTGCATTACAACAAATATGGATTCAACCAGAAAAGTAAGCCTTAAATTGCTTACTCCTTTTTTTTTTTTTTTTTTAACCGCAGTTCCTTTTGCTGCTGCCTAGGTTGTTACACAAGCAAATAAATCCTTTTAATTGGCCCACCCCCGGGGGCAAACAGCTCACCCCAGTAAGTAATCATGTGGAAGAGTGGAGGCTGCAGAGGTGGGTGCATCCTGCTGAACAATCTTGGCTTTTATTTTACCAACTGATTTTAAAAGGCAGCATTGTAACTTGGCATTAAATATTTAAGAATGATATTAAGGTAAGATTGATTCATTTAACAGGCATAATGGAGTGGGGAAGCCACATGGAGTGACTAAAGGGCTTCACAGTGGGAAATCTATGCTAGCAGGCATCAATCCGCACCTGGTAATGGCCATGAATAGGCTCGTTGTCTTGCTATTTAAATAAATTGATGTGCAATTCATCTGCTGTTTAGAGCCATTGGAAATGCACTGCACTAACTCTATTCCTTGGCAAGCATCCCAATTAAGTGCCTGGGTCATTTATCAGAGTGCCAAATGCAGTTCAAGTTGCTACCGAGCTTCTACCATTTACCAAAATGGCAATTTGTTCTAAAAGGGACTACAGGGGGTGGAGGGAGCAGCAGGGTGTAGGAGGAAAGATGCTGGATGCAGACAATTGCAGTTCAAGCCCTGACTTCTCCACTAAGCAGCATATGTCATTGACTCTCCCTGAAGTTGTTTCTTTATCTCTATAATGGGAAGAATAATGTGCCTGCTTTACTTCCTTGTGAGGCACAAAACAAGATAATAAAAGTGAGAGCATATTTCAGTTTAAAAAGTGCTTTTCAAATTATGCGTTACCACTAATAGCATAATTCTTGCAGGGGCACCGGAAGTGCCCACCATTTATTTCCCCTGGTGCTCTATCCGGGTTTCCTCTTCTCTCTTTTTTTGTCTCGATCAGACAATCTCAGAGCTGGGAGAATAAAAGTATCAACCTTTTAAAAGGTTCACACCTTATGAGATACATAGGTTTGTATTTCTTGGTTTTAAAATGTTCAGGCTAGTCATGTAGTTTTATTAGCTACTTCTTGTTGATATATAAATCAGGAAGAGAGCACTTTAAAAGCCCTTAAAATAGGTATGATCATAAAGAGCGGCTAGCTAATAGGAGAATTTATTTCTTTTATAGTAAAACTTTTTAATAGATTTCAGTTGATTTCAGTCATTTTGAAACATGCCATTCTCTCTTCCATCTTGCCCAGGTGGACGTGTTTGGATTTCGTTGTGGAATATGGAAATATGATTTACACCTTTTAATTTTAGAGAACTATAACTCCAAACCAATTAAATCCATGCTTTGCATTAGAATGGGAGTTCTGAAATACAAAGTGCTTACTTTTCAATATGAATTGTGTCCCTTTGAAAAGTTTGAAATAAGCAATAAGATGGATTATAATCATTTGTGGTGCATGTTTCTTGCTGATTCAATGAAAGGAAGTACACGGTAGCCCACTAAAAGTCCAATGATGGAGTATGTATATTAGGAATTGTGTTGACTTAAGTTGTTTACCATTCTGATTCCTTTGCTGTTTGGTTTTCTAATTATCTTGTGTACATTATTACATACAATAATTAATAAGATGGTTGACTACAGTTTGCTGAATATTACTTGATCATTAATGTCTAATATATTTCAATATCTTTTATGATGAAACCTGATGGCTGACTTAGTCAAATGAAGATATTTCCATTAAGGGCAAGCAGTGCAATAATAATTCAACTACATCCCTGAGACCCTTTGCAGTGTCTCTTTTATGTAGCAAGGTGATATTTTTCCAACCCCTTTCACTATTCTCTGGCAATTGCCATTATATGGGCTATAACTCTTCTGTCTACTCAGCCTTCTCTATTGATTTTTATCTTTCCTGGCTAACTGTCACTAGAATAATGGTTTCAACAAAAATCTCGTTGGGATCAAGTTTTTTTTTTTTGCTTAGGAACTGGCATGTGCAAAGAAGCATTGGTTATATTGATAAAGTTTACTGGATAAATACCTGGTCACTGTCTGCCTAGATTTGCTTGGAACACAATTTCTACGATTTTTCAATTGAACATTCTTTACAAGATATTAAGGAAAAAAGTAGTTGATTAGAGAGGAACACTGATAGATTGCTGCCTACCTGGATTTTTTTATATAAATAGATGCTCACTTCTCTAATCTTTTATGTAATGAAAATCCATTAGAACTCCAATTCCCTTCTTTAACTTATTCCTCTCCCTTCCCATACAGTATTGTGATTCTGTAATTGTATTTTTGCTGAAGTATAGTCTTTAAAATATGTAAAATCATGCCACTCATACAAATATAAAAGGAACACATGCTACCATTGTATTTACCTATTCATTAATGAGAGAACCATGGTAATGTTATAACTCATTCAGAGGAGATTCTGAAGAACAGACCTATAAAGACAATTAGGAATTATGAAATAAATTTGCTAACAGATGCAAAACTCAACATCCTATGGACGCTAAAGTAAAGTTTGGAACCATTTTTTCTACAGGGTAGAAATTAATTCTATCCCTACTGGACAAAATATAATTGCTTTTCTAAGGACAAGAATCACTTTCATTATTATCAATTTTCTACAACTTACAGAATTGTAAGATAGCTTAGTCAAAGACAATAAAATATGAAAACTCTTAGAGAATCAGATACTGCTAAAAGATTTGCTAGACAACACCCTGCATTCCATTGAAAGGACATTCAGTGATCTTTTGCCCGTTTCAAAATCTTTTATAATTTGTCCTAACACTTTTAACTGGATGATGCCATTTTAATCAGATCAAGATTTTCCAGCTTCATGCCCACTAGAGTCAGCTCCTTGGCCACTAGAGGCCACTGTCAAAGTTGTGAGGCTTTTTTCTTATTCCCTCTTTTGCTCTCACATCTGTGGTCCTCCTTACTAACCACTCCCTACCCTCACCCTACCCCCTGAAAGGCATGAGTGGGTACTCTTGGGACTTTTAGTGTGTAGTGTACACACTTTACTAATGCTACTAATATAACATTATGAACAGAAAAATAAGAAAGTCTCTAAAAGAGAGAGACCAAATAATGGCTTTATACTCAGGGTATCTATAGGCTTGAGAAAGAGAACAGTAGAGAGAAAACTACATTCTTGCTAAAAATGAAACAGCACATGGATGGAGGCTTACTCTCTATTTTGTTTTGTACTCCAGTCCTATGAACATGTAACTTAGTCTGTCTTCCTTAGTAACATTCTTCTACCAGATATTTGTCTGCCGCTGTTCCAGAATGTTCTACTGTCACTCTCTTTTTCTTGCAAAAACTTCCAGGGGAGGGGGGAACTCAGCTTAATCAACTCCTGAACACTCCCTGGAAAATTTATCTGGTCAGATGACTCTAAGACATGCCTAGTCTTTTTCGTGCTACCATAATTAGGGACTCAGACAGCAAGACTCATGGGACCAGAAAAACTGGTACTGAGATGGAAGTTTAGGTGTCAGAAATATAAATATAGGAGCACGATTAGGGATTATTTATAAAGATACTTGCCCTAGGGCCTTGAACTTGGAATGCCATGTTATGACAGAGACCTATCCTGGGCAGACAGCCAGAAGGAGCTATGAAAATGAAGGCTGAAGATGAAACAGAGACCATATCTGGGCTGTTATTTTAGCCTGCACAAAGATGAGTACCAGGTTGAGGTCCAGTGAGAAATAGTCATCTCAGGGAAGATCCAACAACAGAGAATGAGGAGTACTTCAGGAAGCCAAGAGCAATGAAGGAAGTGTGGTCCATGGGCTGAAGGCCAGTGGCTAGAACTGGGGCCACAAACTTGACTGACAGCTAAGAAACCTGGCTCTTTATATGTTGCTTTGGGTCAGTGAGTTGGCTCCATTGCATTATGTGTATGGAGGAGGGTGATCTTCTGGATGGTTAACTTGACCCTTTTCTGCATTAGAGGGCACTGGGGTGGTAGACAGTAAGGAGGAGTGAAGCAGCTTATAAGGAATATTGTCCCTGAGTTAAACTATAGTTTCTGTAACTGAAAACTCCCAAGGACACACATGACATTTGGAAGCATGAGTATTTGCCACTGAGGTTTTAAGTGTACAGCTCAGAGCCTGCTGTGAAGTTCTGTCCTCAGATACAGAACTTCTCATGATTTCAGGTGGTTAGTGATCTCACTGCCAAATATCTGTGCCTATCCTCTGGCTTTTGTGGATTCATAAATCACAGATCACATTTTATCTTGAATTTTAATTTTATTTGCCCTTACAGAGCAATGAAGTCAATATAAGTGAGGTTCATTTACCCTTAAATAATTAAAACTTGGTTTTAAAATAGCTATTAGATGTCCAGATAGTCAATTGAATCCATTTTTTTAAATGCATTAAAATCGCTATTTTCATGGAATAGAATGGTACTTTAGCCACTCAAAGGCAAACATTCTGTGTCAGATTAGTTACAGACCAAGTCTATCTACAATTTCTGATCATTTTATCCTTAAATTAGCATTGTAACTTATTTATGAACGTTGTTATGTAGATATATATAGCAAATTCTAACCTATGATAATTTTCTAGAACTAATGATATACTATGGGCACCTTAATTTAATCTCCACTCGTAGGTACATGTATACTGTCTCTAAAGCTGTGTTTTCTGAGAGAAAGATTTCCAAAGTGACAACCTTTCCAAGTAAGCAGAGGTAGTACAGGGAAGAAGAGGGTTTGGAATTTGAGAAATGACTGTAGGAATTAGTACTGTAATCTTACAAAATAACTAGTACCACTAAAGTGTCTTTAAGGGAGAATTGCCCTTTTCAAGGCAGAAATAAAAGGCAAAACTCGCCTCACCTTCTAAATTTAAAAATAGGTTTAAAAAGGCTTAAAATTTATCAAAATCTTTCTCAGTCCATTGAACAAAATAAGACTTAACTCTGCATTGAATCATCTATATTAATGGAATCATCCAGTTTTGGGTGTAGGACTATCATAAAAATTTATAATTGGGGAAATCTGTGACTTATCATGCAGATTGAGATTAAAATTGATATTTAAAAAATCACCTGTTTCACAATGTTGGGACAAATTCATATAATGTATCAAAGAAATAATTTTTGGTAAAAATTGATGATTTTGAAATGTACCACCTAAAATTGTCATTACAGGAAATTAATTGTCTGCTCATATAAGCTTGATGAAATAGATATTTTCAGCTTAGATAATTTTCCAGCATGATGAATGTTGATAAAAATATAATATTAAAAAAAATTCCAAATGAGTTCCATTGTCTCTATTACTTACGTTCTATAAATAGATTGACTGAGCAGACCTGGCTAAGTAGGGCTTTCTTATTAATAATTGTAAGTGTACATTACAAAGCAATTGAAGTTAGTGATACCATCTATATAGTCCCAGTTACTTAAGCTCTCTATGAACCTTAGTTTCCTTATTCATGATAACTGATGCTTTTCTCATGATGTTGCTTTGAGGATTAAACAAATCAATACATGGAAAGTTTAGGTCCTGGCACACACTAAATACTCAATAAATGATGTTTATTATTATCATCACTATTGTCTTACTGGCTGCTCCATTCAAATCCACCTGTGCACTTGCTTCACCTAGATTGTATTCTTTCCTCTACACCATCCCTATTCCTCTCTTGTGTATGGAATGTATCCTCGTTTCAAAGTTCTTTCCTGAGCTGTGAAACCTTCTATGAGCCAAGGCTGTCCTCTTATGTGTCTGTAGGCTGCACTTTGCACAACTTCAGTGCTCACCCTTTATATCATGGTCCTGGTATTTGAAGAGTTATTATGATAATATTCTGGCAAATATCACAAAGTGTCTTGAAAAAGGGTGTTTATGCCAGTTTGTATAAAGTCAATTTTGGGACTAGTGGAGTTGCAATTATTATTCATCATTGAACTTTCCCTAATTTCTAAGCATAGTGTAGTCAATGGAAAGCTAGATTTAGAACGCTTCTTGAGAATGGGGAACATAGATGGTCAAGAAATATTTGTTAAGTGATTATGATTAAGTGACCTTTAATACAAGAACAAAGTTGCATCAATTTTGGTATGAATTTTAGGATAGAAGATCTTAAATCCTGTTGGTTGTCTTGCTCAAAGCTGTGCCAGAGACTTTGGTCTGCAGCCACAGGAATCACTTTTTTTAGTGTCTGCTTTCTCATTTAAAAATTGGGCTAAAGAGCACTTGTACTGCCTGTCTAATTTTGAAAATCAAATAAGCCTATGTTTATGAAAGCAACTCATAAATATAAAAATATTATTATATTTTGTTTCACATATCTTGGAAGAAATCTCCCCAACTTCTTTTACTTATCATAATGCTAAGCTTTGCATCTGTCTTCCTTCTACTTTTTCACTGAAGGCCGACATGGAGCACAAATTAGGCAGGTGACAGCTCTAGCTTGCAGTTCGTTGTGTCAAAGCAGCTGTAAATAAAAGCTGAATCTCAGATGCAGGCAGTCACCATATCTGAGTCTCCACCAAACTGGCTAACAAACTGCCCCCTCCTGGTGATTCCGTGAGACCCCACCCCACCTAACTTTTGGGCTCAACTAACCTTCCAGTGGCTTTTCCATACAAGCCTGTCTTGGCTCATGCTGTGGACTTTCCTAAAAGCTCTCAAAAGTTCACAAACCCCAAACAAGCTGCATCTGCCCTCGGCATGCCCTGCACCTCTTGCTGAGCAGCCCCAAGCCCAGCACTGGTGGCTGCCAGCCTCGGTTCAAGGTTTGGCTTCTCCCAGGTACCTCCAAGCCCAGTATTGTTAGAAGACATCTGCAGATTGTTTTGTGACTCATTCCAGGTGGCCCAGTGCAGGGCACAAGTGCTGGCTGAATTTGGACTCCAGGGAGAGGTCCCTCCCAAGAGGCCCTGGGGCCAGCATACCCAGTGGCTTGCTTCAGACCAAGCCAGAACACCATCCGTCTGTCTCCATGAATGACACATCCAAAGGGCAGCCTGGGCAGGCACCAGAGCCCTGCTAAAGTAAATCCTGTTCTTGTAGGGTCAGCCCTTGCATAACAGCTCCTCCACTCTAGTCATGGCCAGTCCTCACAACCAGTCAGGCCAAAGGTCAAACCCTCTCATTGATGTGCAAACAGCAACCAAGGCTTAATTACAACCGGAGGGCACACAACCCACACAAGGAACACACCTGAAGCACCTGGCTCAGGTGACCAGGAAAACTGCACCACTGGACTCCACAAGACACCTGCTACATAAGGCCACTCTACCAAGACTGGGAGACATAGCAGCCCTACCTAATACACAGAAACAAACACAGGGAGGTAGTCAAAATGGTGAGACAAAGAAACACGTCCCAAATGGAAGAACAGAACAAAGCTCCAGAAAAAGAACTAAACAAAATGGAGACAAGCAACTTACAAGATGCAGAGTTTAAAACACTGGTTATAACAATGCTCAAAGATCTCAGTGAGAGCTTCAAGAAAGACATAGGAAACCTAAAAATGGAGATAGAAAACATAAAAAAAAAAAGAAAGTCAAAAATGAAGAATACAATAACAGAAATGAAGAACACATTAGAGGGAATCAACAGTAGATTAGCTGAAGCAGAGGTTTGAATCAGTGATTTAGAAGATGAGATAGCAGAAAACACCCAATCAGAACAGCAAAGAGAAAAAATAATCCAAAAAATAAGAAGAGTTTAAGGGGCCTCTGGGACAATATCAAGTGTACCAACATTTGCATCATTGGGGTACCAGAAGAAGAAGAGAGAGAGCAAGGAATTGAAAATGTATTTGAAGAAATAAAGACTTCCCCAACCTGGAAGGACAATAGACATACAAGTCCAGGAAGTGCAGAGTCCCAAACAAGATGAACTCAAAGAGACCCACACCAAGACACATTATAATTAAAATACCAAAGGTTAAAGACAAAGAGAGACTCTTAAAAACAGCAAGAGAAAAGCAATTAGTTACCTACATGGGAGCTCCCATTAGACTGTCAGCTGATTCCTCAATAAAAACTTTGCAGGACAGAAAGGATTGGCATAAAACATTCAGTGATGAAAAGCAAGGACCTACAAATGAGATTACCCAGGAAAGCTATCATTTAGAATCAAAGAACAGATAGAGCTTCCCAGACAAGGAAAAGCTAAAGGCATTTATTACTTCCAAACCAATATTTTAAGAAATGTTAAAGGGACTTCTTTAAGAAGAAGAAAATAAGATAAAAAATATGAATAATAAAATGGCAATAACTACACATCTACCAACAATTACTTTCAATGTAAATGGATTAAATGCTCCAATCAAAAGACATAGGGAGGCTTAATGGATAAGAAAAACAACACCTTTACATATGCTGCCTACAAGAGACTCACTTCAGATTGAAATATATACACAGACTGAAAGTAAAGGGATGGGAAAAAGATATTTCATGAAAATGGAAAACACAAACTGTGGGTGGCAATACTTACACCAGACAAAATAGACTTTAAAACAAAGGCTATAACAAGAGATAAAGAAGGACCAATAATCCCACTTCTGGATATTTATCTGAAGAAAGTCAAAACACTGCTTCAAAGGGACATGTGCATTTATCTATATGTTCACTGCAGCATTATTTACAATGGCCAAGATATGAAGGCAGCATTGGTATCTGTTGATGGATGAATGGATAAGGAGGAGGTGGTACATTTATACAATGGAATATTACTCAACCATTAGAGAGAATGAAAACTTGCCATCTGCGACAACATGGAAGGATCTAGAGGGTACTGTGCTGAATGGAGTAAGCCAGACAGAGAAAGACAAATTACATATGACTTCACTTATATGTGGAATCTAAAGAACAAAATAAATGAATAAACAGAACAGAAACAGACTCACAGATACATTAGATACTCATAGATACTCGTAGAGAACATTTTGATGGTTGCCAGATGGGAGAGGGGTTGAGTGAAAAAGGGAAAGGAATCAAAAAGTACAAATTGGTAGTTACAAAACTGTCATGGGGATATAAAGTATAATATAAGGAATATAGTCAATAATAATCTTGTAATAACTATGCATGGTGTCAGATGGGTACTAGATTTATCGGGGTGATCACTTCTTAAGTTACATAAATGTCTAATCAGTATGTTGTATACCTAAAACTAATATAATATCGTATGTCAACTGTAATTGAAAAATAAAAAATACTTATAAAAAACAGCTGCATCTCAAGAAATGGCTTGGTCAGATTTTCAGTCTATTGGAAGCCACTGAAAGGGTGTTTAGGGGAGGTGAGGCGTCCAAATGAAACAGAGAAGCATGATGAGAAATCAGGTTTGAGGAGGTCAGTGAGAAATGGACCCTGGAGTAATTAAAAGAAGCTACACTTGTGGGGGCCATTTTTCTAGTTCTCTGGTTGTTCTATGATTGTGTTGGGAGCTCTTGGAAGCATACCCCTGAGCAGACACATCTGTGTGATTTAAGATTATGCACACAAAAACTCAAACTGACACTTGAAGAATCTTAACATTTGGCTCTCAGATTAAAACAGACAGCTTGTTCCTTTTCACAAACACGTGGTTTCCTAGACTAAAGACTGAGAAACCTTGAATTTAGTAAGCAAGGCCTAAGTGGGACATAAGTTGATGCTTTAATAGAATGAGAGTGGATGTTCCCAGTTCCTATAAACATTCATTTTTTTCCCCAGCTCATGTGCACCTTTTCTTGGGGATGAAATCAATCTTTTTGAAATGAGGAAATGAACTGTGTCAGTAGCCCTCAGAGTTATGAATGAAAAATATGGTGGATGTTCAGCCTCTCACAAGTGCATAAAATAATTCAGCATATTGAAAATGTCATGTTGACCCTAATGATTTTAGTCTAAATTTATTTACCTAAAATCTTACTAAAGTTGAATTCCTCGAGTTTGCAACTTACCCTGTTTTAAAATTCTCTTTTTAAAAAGTGGAAATAATGATTGCTATGCCTTTTAAAAAAATAATAGATGTTTCTAGCCAGGAAGGACCTCAAAGGACCATGTAGTCAAATTCCTTCTGTTTAAAGATGAGATACTGAGGCTCAGAGAAGTGAAATGTTTGCCTAGGTCACAGAACAGAAACTGTAGAACTGGGACTCAAATCAAGATTTCCTCTTTCTCTTTCCTTTACACTGTATTATTAAAAAAAAAAAAAAAGTAAGTAAGGCAGTTTCTTTTCGTCAGTGTCAACCTAAGTGTGTGGTTAAAAAAAAAACTTTTTGTGGAACTCAGATACATATAACGTAATGGTTAAGAGCATGGGTTGATATCTGAACTTGTCTCCATTCCAGCTCTTTCCCCTCTGTGACTTTAGGCAAATTACTTAATCTTTTTAAGTTTTGGTTTCCTTGTTCATAAAAAGTGGAAAATGACAATATATATCTCATTCAATTCACACAATTATATGATGAAGCAACCCATGTAAAGTGTAGAGCAGCAAACCAGACACAGAGTGAATGCTTAATAAATATTGGCTATTATTTGTATGTTTTCATGTGAAAAACAAATTTTTTGAGGATTCTTTTTGTGGTTAGTGATTTTTGTGGTTAGTGGTTAGTGGTAGTGAAAAAAATGTTGCAATCAGTGTTCCTTGGGCTCTAAGTAATTTTGGAATCCTGATGAGCAAATTGAGGTGTTTAAAAGTCAATCACTTTATTTACATATCCTTGAATTTCCTTTAGAAAGATCTGCCCTCCCAGAATTTTTTACATCAGATAATCAATTTCAGTTATTTTCCATTTGTCTAGAAACTGTAAGAGTTTTACCAAAAGGGAGAAAATAGTCAAGCCAGCTTCCCTGCCTTGGTCTGCAGTGCTCCCTCAGCTTGGAGTGCTCCTCTTTCCTGCCCTGTCCAAATTCTACTCATCCTTCACAGTCTTGGCTCAAGTGCAGTAGGGATCATGCACGAGCTTCCCATGCTTGCCTTTCGAAAAGCATTTGTCACTGTTGTTAACAAGTTTCAACATGGTTGTCGCTTTTCTCCAGGTAGTTTTTGGCATCCCCCTCACTCTGAGATTAGATCTCATCTCTCTGCACCTGCACTTTTTCCATCACAGAACTTGGAGAGGTGATGAGATATTGTGGCTAGAGCACTAGCCTGCTTTCAGATTACCTGGGTTCAAATTTTGGCTCTGCCATTTCCTGGATATTTGATGTTGAATAGGTTACATATCCTCTCTGTACCTGCTTTCCCCTTTCGAAAACGGGGCTTAAATAGTGCCTATCTCAGGTGGTCAGTATGAGGATTACATGGGCTAATTCATTTAAGCAATTAATAAATGTTACTTAGCCAATATTGTCTCATAGGATCATGATTGCCCTTTTACTTGTCAGTAAATCCTTCCAGATTTTAAACTTCATGAAGTCTGTACTCCTGATTGTCTCACCATTACATTCTCTAAGGCCAAGCAAAAATATTCATTGACAGAAGGGAAGGGAAGCTGTGAGGTTATATTTTCTTCATCTGTATACAGTCAGTGCCTAATACAGGCCTGGTTCATTGATACTCAATAAATGTTTGATGAATGAATGAATACATGCATGGTCTTCCTAAAGCCTCTTCAACACTTTCTCTCTGCCGAGCCCAAGAGTTGCTAAGGCATTTGTGCTCCTAGATTCTCATAGCATTTAGTTGGTTCCTTCTCTGTAGCACTTAATGCACAACTGCCCTGCATTATATTGTTTGCACTTCTATTTCCCTGACCAAGTTTTGAGCGTCTTGAAGATAAGGCCTTGTGTTCATACAGTATTTCTTTACCATTTAGCATAGTGTAAGCGTCCAAGACACGTTTGCTGCAAAATGAAACTGAAAAAAAAAAGCAATAAGTTTGGTCAAGTGTCATCTGGAACATGTTGAGAATCTTATTGACCACTGAGTCCCTGGTTCCATCATGATTTCACTCCAAAAAGTCTTTAAATTAGCTTCCTGGAAAAACAACAACAACAACAAAAATGCACAAAGAAACAAAGGAACTTATTTCTAAAAAGTGCCAAGTAGCCATTCTTAGAAAACGTTCCAGGACAAATTGTTCTCTATTTGCTCCAGTTTAACTCCTTGTTCTATTATTTAGAACTACACATTGTATTTGTTTTTATTTTCTTTTGCACACTGTGTTATGCTTTGGCTCTTATTTAAAAGAGAACATGTTCTTCATCTTAATTTGAGTGACTGAACTTTCACACTATTCTCTGGAGGCATGAGGCCAGCTTGTTATACTATGGACGTTGAGATCAAGTTGAATCAGCAGCATCTCAGAAATGCAGGTTGTAGCTGAACACAGCATCCAGCGTTGTCTGTGTTTATTTCAGTAGCACCCGTGTCAGAGCTGGAGAACACATTCTTTGCTTGGTTTGTTAATTCTGCCAAAATGTCATTCTTGTCAAAGTGTCTATGGAGGCCCACAGTAGATGTTAAAAATGTAGCCTCGTGGAAAATTGCTGTTAATATGATTTAGCTTTGAAGCCAAGATGCTTTTCTTTATAAGTGTTTTGGTTTTGTCATA